>NC_084502.1:46658790-46868790 GCF_024500385.1 Phyllopteryx taeniolatus | reverse complement strand
GACAATTTAAGAGTCTTCAATTAACCTATTATGCAGGTTTTTGGAATGTAGGAGGAAACCAGAGTACCTGGAGAAAACCTACGCAGGTATGGGGAGAACATGCAAATTCCACACAGGGAGGACGGATTTGAACTCGGGACTTTAGAACTGCGAGGCTATGCTAACTAGATGCCCACCGTTTCACCCACGTGATAATTAGACAGATAATTATTGGCCCAATATTGGGAAAAAAAATACCTCACTGATCGGTCTGATCCAGTATTGTTCAGTCTTTACATGCTTATGCAGTATTATTAGAAACTGGTCTCTTAACTTTCACCGTCATGCTGATGACACACAACTTAATCAGCTCTCCAAACTCCAGGCATCAAAGACCGCAAAAACTGAATCAATGGTACTTTTACTAAACTCTGACAGAAATTCTAGTCCTCGGCCCCCAAAACCTCAGAAGCAAGTTTTTTGTAAATAACTGCTCAAGATGACTTAGCAACAACCCTCAGCACCACCGCCAGGAATATTGGTGTTAAAATTTCTCAGGATTTATCTTTTAATTCCGACATACAAGTGTCAAAAAATATCACAAAAATTCATAATTTCCTTGTGCTTTCTGATGCTTAAAAACTAATTCATGCTTTTGTGACCCTGAGGCTGGAATTTTACAACTCTTTGATAATATGTTGCCAAATCAAGTCTGCAAAGACCCTCCATTAGATCCAAAATGCTGCTGCAAAGGTCCCCCCTGGGGACTCCATCGTTCTGCTGGGGGACTTCAATGCTCACGTGGGCAATGACAGTGAGACCTGGAAGGGCGCGATTGGGAGGAATGGCACCCCGGATCAGAACCCGAGCGGTGTTCTGTTATTGGAATTCTGTGCTCATCACGGATTGTCTATAACGAACACCATGTTCAAGCATAAGGGTGTCCACACGTGCACATGGCAACAGGACACCCTAGGTCGCAGTTCGATGATCGACTGTTGTCGTCGTGTCATCGGACTTGCGGCTGCATGTCTTGGACACTCTGATGAAGAGAAGGGTGGCGCTGTCAACTGATTCCCACCAGGTGGTGAGTTGGCTCAGATTGTGGGGGAAGATGTCCAACCTGGCAGGAACAAACGTATTGTGAGGGTCTGCTGGGAATGTCTGGCAGAATCCCCTGTCAGAAGGAGTATCAACTCCCACCTCCGACAGAACTTTGCTCATGTTCCGAAGAGGCGGAGGACACCGAGTCCGAGTGGACCAAGTTCTGAGCCTCCATTGCTGAGGCGGCCGACCGGAGCTGTGGGCCTAAGGTTGCACCGAGCCTGTCATGGCGGAAATCCCCGAACCCGTTGGTGTGCCATTAAGCTGAAGGAGGAGTCCTATCGGGCCTTTTGGGCCTGTGGGACTCCTGAGGCCACTGATGGGTAGTGGCTGGCCAAGCAGAATGCAGCTTTGGTGGTCGCTGAAGCAAGAACTCGGGCATGGGAGGAGTTCGGTGAGGCTATGGAGAAAGACGTCCAGACGGCTTCGAGGAAATTCTGGTCCACCATACGGCGTGTCTCAGGAGGGAGAAGCAGTGCACAATTAACACTGTGGATAGTGGGGATGGGGCGATGCTGACCTCGACTCGGCACGTTGTGAGCTGGTGGGGAGAATATTTCGAAGACCTCCTCAATTCCACCGACACGCCTTCCCATGAGGAAACAAGAGTCTGGGTTCTCTGAGGCGGGCTCCCCTATCTCTGGGGTTGAGATCACCGAGGTGGTTAAAAAGCTCCTTGGTGGGAAGGCCCCGTGGTGGATGCGATTCGCCCGGAGTTCCTAAAGGCTCTGGATGTTGTGGATCTGTCCTGGTTGACACACCTCTGAAACATCGCGTGCACATCGGGGACAGTGCCTCTGGATTGGCAGACTGGGGTGGTGGTCCCCTTTTTTAAGAAGGTGGACCGGAGGGTGTGTTCCAAACTACAGGGGGATCAGACTCCTCAGCCTCCCTGGTAAGGTCTATTCAGGGGTGCTGGAGAGGAGGGTCCGTCGGGAAGTCGAATCTCAGATTCAGGAGGAGTAGTGTGGTTTTCGTCCTGGCCGTGGAACAGTGGACCATCTCTACACCCTCGGCAGGGTTCTCGAGGGTGCATGGGAGTTCGCCCAACCAGTCTACATGTGTTTTCTGGACTTGGAGAAGGCATTCAACCGTGTCCCTCGGAGAGTCCTGTGAGGGGTGCTTCGGGAGTATGGGGTACCGAACCACCTGATACGGGCTGTTCGGCCCCTGTATGACCGGAGTCAAAGTTTGGTCCGCATATCCTGCAGTAAAGTCAGACTCGTTTCCGGTGAGGGTTGGACTGCACCAAGGCTTATGGACAGAATTTCTATGCGCAGCCGAGGCGCAGAGGAGGTTCGGTTTGGTGGCCTCAGTATTGCATCTCTGCTTTTTGCTGATGATGTGGTTCTGTTGGCTTCATCAAGCCGTGAACTCCAACTCTCACTGGAGAAGGGAAAGGGTGGCGTGCCCTCTCCAGGTTGGGGATAAGATCCTGCCCCAAGTGGAGGAGTTCAAGGGTCTTGTTCACAAGTGAGGGAAGAATGGAACGGGAGATCGACAGGCGGATCGGTGCAGCGTCTGCAGTGATGCAGACTTTGTATCGGTCCGTTGTGGTAAAGGAGCAAAACCGAAAGGCGAAGCTCTCAATTTACCGGTCCATCTACGTTCCTACCCTCGCCTATGGTCACCAGCTGTGGGTCGTGATGGAAAGAACAAGATCCCGGCAGGATACAAGCGGACGAAATGTGTTTCCTCCGCAGGGTGTCCGGGCTCTCCCTTAGAGATAAGGTGAGAAGCTCAGTCATCCGGGAGGATCTCAGAGTAGAGCTGCTGCTCCTCCACATTGAGAGGAGCCAGATGAGGTGGGTGGGCCATCTGATTCGGATGCCTCCCGGACACCTCCTTGGTGAGGTGTTCCGGGCACGTCCCATCGGGAGGAGACCCCAGGGACGACCCAGGACACGCTGGAGAGACAATGTCTCTCGGCTGGCCTGGGAACGCCTCGGGATCCCCCCGGAAGAGCTGGAAGAAGTGGCTGGGGAGAGGGAAGTCTGGGGATCCCTGCTAAAGCTACAGCCCCCGTGACCCGACCTCGGATAAGCGGTAGAAAATGGATGGGTGGATTTTAAAATCCTCCTCCTTAACTACAAAGCACTACATGGCCAGACACCATCATACCCTAGAGCTTGTGGCGCCTCATCAACCTAGTAGAATGTTATGCTTCCAAAACTTATATTTATTTGTGGTTCCCTCTAAAATTCATAGTAGAAAGGGAGGGTTAGACTTTAGATATCATGCTCTCTATATTTCTCACCTCCTTATCTCAACTTGTTTCTAATATCACAGCTATTTTTTGGTTACAGCTATTGTTAGGTGTGCTGCTGTAGCATCACCATCCATGTAGTATGTTACCACCTGTTTCTCTACTCTTCGCCTTTCTGTCCCTTGTGACTGGAGGTGCCCGTTTCTGGAGTGACACCTTCACATTGGTCTGCTTGTTATCAGCGGTGGTGAGGCTGGTCACGGTAGGGTTGGGAGCAGGCCAGTATCGTTGTGGCTGTCGCCATGGAACTACTACTGTTGTTGATACGGCTATTATTGTGCCCATTGTTCTCTCCTCCCTCCCACAGTTGCTCAACCCATCTATTCTGTTGTTCATTTACCCTCTGTCCCTCCATGTCAACCCAACCTGCGAAGGCAGAAGGTCACCCCAGAGAGCCTGGGGTCTGTTCAAGGTTTCTTCCTTAGAGGGAATTTTTCCTTGCCTCTTTCGCCCAGTCCTTGGTCATGCATATATATATATATATATATATATATATATATATATATAATGCATGACGAGTATGGCCTTTGACTTGTTCAATGTGTAAAGTGCCTTGAGCCTTCTATTGTGAACTGCCGCCATACAAATAAAATGGACTTCCAAACACAGCAGTGATTTAATCATACAAGACAATTTATGATGGCAACTCGCTGGAGAGTCTCAACCTATAACGACATTAATGCCGTCGTATATCCTCTGTGCCCTTGCAGGCTTGTTCTTCCTCAACATCATGTTATTTATGTGAGCTCTCTGTTGCGCTATGTTCTGGTGTGCGTGAGCTGGAACAGAATTTAATAATTAGTTATTTCTTTAGGCTTGTGTGCGCATTTGTGGAAGAGCTGCAGAAAAACACTGTCGGCATTGTACTTCCAAATCAGCTTGAACAAAATCAGAGGGAATACTGGGGGTGGGGCAGAGGGAGAGAAGTGAGAGACCAGTGCCATTGTGCTCTCCCTAATCTTGTTAATGGTTTTCAAGCCCCTGGCAGGCAAACAAATGTTTTACGAGATGGAGAGCCTTCTTTTCACCTTGCAGACTGATTCACAAAGAGCAGTCTGAGGGACAAAGTCCCCTTCACAAGTAAGGATGGATTGCACGGCATAATAAGTGTGAAGCTAAAAATTATTATTATTTTTATTTTTTATTTCCACTTTTTCTGCTTATTTGAGAATAATGGACGCAATCATTTTATCACTGGAGCTTGGAACAGGTTCCAGTTCCAAGAAAAAAATGTGGTTATAAACTAGATAATCCTGTCTCAAGTGCTCCTCTGCTGCAAAACATGGCAACTTAACACCACTGTCAGTTTTGACACAAAGCCATCTGCTCAACACAGGGTTATTTAACACTTCTGCTTTTCTGATTCTTGTGCTGCTATCTGAGTGTAAGGGGCCCAAAGGATGAAATGCAATCTTGCTTACAAACAGCAGAACCTAGGGCAATGAGCTGAATGTTTTCAACTAAAGTCATTTTCATCTGGAACTTTCATCTGTCCTATCATTTAATTAATGACCAGTTTTCACAGTGATCACGTTGCCTCTGGCCTCTCACAGGTAGGCAGCTCTTTGTCAACCCTCTCACTGACATTAAAATTGTTTGTCATCCTTTTTTAGCCCCTATATCATATTGGTCCCCATTGTCTTCCTCCTGCTTCTCAACTGCTGTTAGTACTTCACTGATTCTACTGGAGGGGGAATAAAGAGGGGGTGGCCAAACCTTCACTCGCAAAGCTTATAAATCAGAGTCCCAGGATGAAAGCTGAGGCAGGAGACGAGACAACAATGTGGGTGGCGAGACAACAATGACTGTAATGACGGAAAACCAAGCGTGATTAGACATCAAGTTTGAGCAGACGGCCAAACACTAGAAAGGGAGTGGAAAGAATTATGAGATGCACATTCAGATGAAGAGCAGAAAAGCATGATGGTTCAGAAGACTAAGCAAATGTCTTGTAGCCAAGCTGGATTCAAACATCACCACCGTATAAACATAAATGACTTTATGGATAGGTGCGCAAATATCGTATCGTACTGAGTGAGTGCACTTCGCAAATCAAAATCAATTTTAAAAAAAAATGGTGAGGCCAAGAATGTCTTTGCACACTACACTCCACAGCACAAATGGCAAAGCACAAACATTTATTATTGTAGGAATGAGTTGTTCTGTCTTTATCCTCTTCCAGATCTGCTTATCAGTGCTGTCATCCTGCAGGACAGGAAAAAGTGGGGGTGTGGTAATCTGGGCATTGAGGATTAGGACAGCGGCCCAATTGGGAGGAATATCTGCCTTTAGTCTCAATCCGGCATGAGATATTTTGCAATATCTGCAGGGAATAAGACAGGGGAACTGGGGCTGATGTTATATGAGCTTGACCTGGAGAAAATAGTTCCGTTTAAGTCAGCAGAAACTCCAGGCACATAACTGCAAGGCCTGCAAATTCTCCTGCAGTAGAAATTATACATGATGCCACAAAAGCAAACACTAATCAAAATGCTTTCCAACCTAATGAAAAATTAGCTGATTAAATAGGAAGTACACTGGTCCAAAAGTATTCGACCAGTGATGTCAATTCCTTTATTTTTGCTGAAACATTCAGGTTTGACCTCAAAAGATGAATATGAGCCAATTTTTATTTCAAGGCATTTACATCTGCATCTGATATACAGCGGCTGAATTTAGTATTTAACACATCACGATTTTTCCTCACTAAATATATTTACAAAAGAGCTATTGACCTGAAAATGTCACCAGATGTTGGGAGCAACCCAAGTAATCCATACATACAAAGAAAGTACAACCCCAATTCCAATGAAGTTGGGACGTTGTGTTAAACCGAAATAAAAACAGAATACAATGATTTGCAAATCATGTTCAACCTATATTTAATTGAATACACTACAAAGACAAGATATTCAATGTTCAAACTGATAAACTTTATTGTTTTCAGCAAATAATCATTAACTTAGAATTTTATGGCTGCAAAACGTTCCAAAAAAGCTGGGACAGCGTCATGTTTACTACTGTGTTACATCACCTTTTCTTTTAACAACATTCAATAAACGTTTGAGAACTGAGGACACTACTTGTGGAAGCTTTGTTGGTGGAATTATTTCCCATTCTTGCTTGATGTACAGCTTCAGCTGTTCAACTTTCCGGGGTCTCCGTTGTCGTATTTTACGCTTCATAATGTGCCACACATTTTCAATGGGAGACAGGTCTGGACTGCAGGCAGGCCAGTCTCGTACCCAAACTCTTTTACTACGAAGCCACGCTGTTGTAACATTGGTAGAATGTGGTTTGGCATTGTCTTGCTGAAATAAGCAAAAGACGTTGCTGGGCTGGCAACATATGTTTCTCCAAAAACTGTATGTACCTTTCAGCATTAATGGTGCCTTCACAGATGTGTAAATTACCCATGCCATTGGCACTAACACAGCCCCATACAATCACAGATGCTGGCTTTTGAACTTTGCGTCCATAACAGTCCGGATGGTTCTTTTCCTCTTTGGCCCGGAGGACACGACGTCCACAATTTCCAAAAACATTGGAACGGTGGCGTTTCTGGGTGTTGTTGATAAATGGCTTTTTCTTTGCATAGTAGAGTTTCAAGTTGCACTTACGGATGTAGCGCCGAACTGTATTTACTGACATTGGTTTTCTGAAGTGTTCCTGAGCCCATGTGGTGATATCCTTTATACATTGATGTCGGGTTTTTATGCAGTGCCGCCTGAGGGATCGAAGGTTACGGGCATTCTATGTTGGTTTTCGGCCTTGCCGCTTACATGCAGTGATTTCTACAGATTCTCTGAACCTTTTGATGATATTATGGACCGTAGATGATGAAATCCCTAAATTCCATGCAATTGTACATTGAGGAACATTGTCCTTAAACTGTTTGACAATTTTCTCACACATTTGTTCACAAAGAGGTGAACCTCGCCACATCTTTGCTTGCGAATGACTGAGCAATTCAGGGAAGCTCCTTTTATACCCAATCATGGCATCCACCTGTTCCCAATTAGCCTGTTCACCTGTGGGATGTTCCAAAAAGGTGTTTGATGAGCATTACTCAACTTTCTCAGTCTTTTTTTTCTCAATGAGATTTACGCACCTTTCTACAGTTTTATTTCACCAAACAGAGACCCAGATTATACACATGCAGGGATGCAAGGAGCGATGTCAGAGTGAAAGGGGCACATAAACAGAGCTCTACCTCTTGGGGCTGTGGGGTTAGGGCACCTCAAAAGTAGATAGGAAGCAAAGCGGCATCTCAACAACTACTTGCACAGCAGAGCTCAACCCGTGACCCTCTGGCTCCAAAGCCCAACTTCTTACAGAAGAAATACTGCCCTTCTCCTTGTGAGCAAACTGTTCTAGCAGTCTCATTTCAGTGACCATTGAGGATTTTTCTTAAACGAAAGTGTACCAACAAATGAAAGAACTAACCTCATTGTTCAAATACCTTTGGAGGAGAGTTATTTACGCAAATAAGAGATTTGTCGCAGAGGACAAAGCTGACGTTTTAGAATGTCCAAAAATAAAATATAGGCAAATGCTGCTGGACCAAACGGGATCACAGAATCACACTACATGGCCGATATTCAAGTCACTTCAGCTTGGCATACAACAAATAGGACCTGATCTACTAAGATCCTAAATAGCGTGTTTGCATGGACTGATTTGCGTGCTATTTTTGAGACCAGCCCCAGGGCTACTCAAGTGAGCATTGGGGGCACCACCCTGCTCTAGCAGATTGCTGTGGTTGGTGTGGCAGGTGCACGTGCGAAAATTAAAAGGATATAAGAGACAAAAGTTCATAGTTGATAAATTCCAAACAAAACAATCAGCAAAACATTCCCGTTTTTTTTCCCCTCCTTTTTTGGTGACTTAAGGTAGTACTTCAAACAAGCAGTGTGTTCTCCTGGGGTGACCGAGCTGTTTGTATCCATAAGGGAAGGAAGGCCACTTGATTTATGGATAACGAGGAGGACTGCAGCCCAACTTATCTCAGTGGTGATAGTTTGAACAAAAACATTCCAACAGCGCAGATCCTGTATTTAAAAGAGGGTTTCGTGTCTTAGGTAGCTGGTATTGTTTGTGGATGAGGCAAACATATTACTGAGTTACAGAAACTAAAGCAATTGCTCCAATAATTTTGGAGAAGCCGGCAACTGCGTAAAAGCCATGTTTTGTTCCATTTAACTCGCCTCAGGTGTGTGGCAATTGGATGTACAGGACTACAGGTACTGGGGGAGTACACCCGGAAAACTGCTCTGGGAGAGGCCAGCACCAATTGTCAAAGTGTTACCCAGATGCACAGAATTGCAAAAATAGAGTAGAAAGGAGTTTTGTCATCGGTGATATGGCAGGTCTCTAAACTTGTGACTGGCCTCAAGTCAGCCTTTAGATCATTCAGAAGCGCGCAAATTGTATTGCTGAAAAGACAATGTGTCACAATCACTTTTGTCAGCATTTAAAAAAATAATAATACTTCTCCCAACCACCTCTGATTTTGCCAGTTTTACAAATTATTGACCAATCTCAAGTGTTGAAAATGGATTGCTCTCATTGATGATGCAATGTTACTGGCTCAAAAAAACTGTTTTGTTGTTTTCCTGAAAAGTGATCTGAGGATTCTACACGATTCTAGCAATATACTCTTCCCAAAATGCGCAAAATGAACAGCGCAGCCATTTGCATACACAATCCTGTTGTGCCCGGTTAGTAGTAGTAGTAGTCGTAATGATAGTAATAATAATAACAATAGTAATAATTCCGACAGCACGGTGGACGACTGATAAGCACATTTTCCTCACAGTTCTGAGGACCTGGGTTCAAATCCAGCCTCCCGTGTGTAGAGTATGCGTGTTCTCCCTGTGCCTGTGTGGGTTTTCTCCGGGTACTCCAGTTTCCTCTCACATTCCAAAAACATCCATCATAGGTTAACTGAAGACTCAAAATTGCCCATTGGTGTGAATCTTGAGTGCGGATGGTTGGTTGGTTGTGTGGCCTGCAATTGGCTGGCGACTAGTTCTGGGTGTACCCTGCCTCTCGCCTAGAGTCACCTCGAAACAAACAACCATTTGCACTCACATTCACACCTATGGGCAATTTAAGGCTTCTTTATACTAGCGCGGGCGTTGACCGCGCTGACGTCACTTTGGCTATCCTGCACGCAGTTTGCCTTTATAGTCGAGCGCAACCCACGCGCGCAGTTTTGAAAATGTACTGCAGTTCTCCTCCAAGTCGGGGGTATTGGCTAGGACGCCACAGGGTGGAGTTTCCTCTGCATTTTTTGGCCATTTCCGGTAGCCGTTTTTACTTTGCTTTCCGTAACATGGAACAAAGCAACAACAATGGCAACCGTGGAACAGTGTCTGCTAGAACAAATGGAACTAGATGACCAGATGATGCGTTTAATTATGCTGCAAAATCGATCAAGAAGGTGGCGGCGTAGGTGGTATGTGGAACACAGAGGAACGCTGAGTACGTCATCACAGCATGTGACTAAGGTGGACCAATCACGAGAGATGATGTCCGCGGCATTCTATGCGCAGCAACATTTTTTGCCGTGTGCATCAAGTGACGCAGGCCAATGCGTCGATCACGTGATGCAATGCGGGCGTTGTCGGACGAGCGAGCGCGGGAGTATAGAGAGGCCTTTAGAGTCTTCAATCACGCATGTTTTGTGGGAGGAAACCTGAGTACCCGGAGAAAAATGACGCAGGCACAGAGAGAACATGCAAACTCCACTCAGGCAGGGCCAGGATTTGAATCCCGGTCCTCAGAACTGTGAGGCAGATGTGCTAACCAGTTGTCCACTGTGCCGCCAGATGAGTAATAATAATTGTTATTTATAAGTGCCTTTCAAGCCAATCAAGGTCACCATACAAACAGTTAAAATAAATCAAGCAATACAATTAATAATAAAAAAAAATCATAATAAAAATAAAAAAATTAAAATGGCAAATGATATGGGAAACAAAGTGAATATGCAGTCCGGAATAGGTGTGTCTTGAGTTTGGATTTGAATCAGATTTTGTACGCAAGTAGATGAAATGATCAACACTGACCCAAAAATGTGTCTCTCTGTGCAGTTTTTATGAATTTACAATATATTTTTTATTGATTCAATCTCGTTAAAAAGACATTCGTACTTCAAAGTGGTAACTAGGAATGGACCAAGGGACAGTGTTACAAAAACTGCCTCTTTTCCTTCAGCGAAGTGCAATAAATAGAAGATATAGAAGGGTGAGTTTATTGGGGGTTTTGAAGGTGAAGATCAGTATTTTATACTGGATGCTGCATTGGACAGGGAGCCAATGGTGTTGTTGCTGGGCTGGAGTGGTGTGGTGAGTGGAGAGGGTTCTTGTGAAAATAAGGGCGGCAGAGTTGTGGAGAAGTAGTTTTTGTCATGCCTTATGGGGGAGACCAAACAGGAGAGAGTTGCAATAATCCGAGCGGGAAGTGACGAGGCTACGAACAAGGACAGCAGCAGCGTGGGGTGAGGGATGAACGGCGGATGTTGTTGAGTGGAGATCTTTATTGTAGCGAGTAACCAGTTCATCGGTGTTGGAGAGAGAGTCCGTGCTGGGGAGGTTGTTGATAAGAGTGGAGAGAGTGTTTGGGCTAATGTTCTTGATTTGGTGAAAAAAGATGGAACGGGGGAAGATGATTTGGGGAAACGTTAGATGTGGAGAAAATGTTATTAGCACGTGATCTGAAAAGGGGAGTGAGTTGGAATTGAAGTTGCTTGCAGTGATACCTGAACAGCATACCAGATCCAGGATGTGTCCTTTGCATTGAGTGGGAAAATCAGTTAATTGCTGAAGACCAAAGTTATTGAGCCAAGATGAGGACTTGCTGGAAATTGTGTTATTGATGTCCATGTAAATATTAAAATCGCCAAGCAGTATAATGTTAGGAGACAGAGGGGACCGATAGGCAGCAAAGTCAGTTAAAAAAAAAATCTTTGTTGTGTTTAGGTGGCCGGTAAGTAACAGCAATGATCGTGTGGAGCGGGTCCACAGAGTTGTATAGCTGTTGATTCAAACGTGGAGAAAACGGGAGTTGAGAGCGGCGAGACTTTCCACTTCTCGTGATAGCTCATCGCGACACCACCCCCGCGACCAGAGGGCTGCAAAGTCGTTTGGCTGCTGCTATGTTTCTGTTATGCAGAAAAGGTCAAGTTTACGGTCAACGAGAAGATCCTGCACGAGATGTCCCTTGGTTTTGAGTTACCAGATGTTGAGAAGTCCAAAGTTTACGGTGGTGTTGTCCGTTAGGAGTGATGTGTCAGCTGACCTGGCTAGACTGGTCGACTCTGCAGCCAATTTTTGTGGACTGCGTCGATTTTTGGACCAGATCGATTTTATTGTTGTCGGATCATCAAGGTGGAAGTTTCGACAGGACCCACCGTGAATGTACCTTCGGCAGGGCTGGTGGGCAACGTCCGGGTGGAGGTGGAGCGCCGATGGAGACGGCCAGGACAGCCGAAAGCGGAGTGGTAGGAGCTCAGCAGCAGAATACTGGAACAGTGCAATCGCTGGAGAGTGGACATGGATCAGGATGATCAAAATCAGCAAGCTCCACACTTGCACTCCGGTAGTCCACACCCACATGGTTGTAAAAAAAAAACAAAATTCTGGGACGAAAGCGAGAGCAAAGACTGATGCCTTCCGCCAGGCTCCTTGGATCGACAGGCATGTGCTCCCATGTATGAACCGCTCAATCCCTTAAAATCAAGTGTGATTGTGCTATAAAAGATTAAAATGAGTTTAAAACATCTGCGATTGGCTGGCAACCAGTTCAGGGTTTTTTTCTGGCCTGATGTCTAAAGCCTGAGAAATGATTTTGATGTCCGTATTAATTAGTGAGAGCAGTCGGTAATTAGCTGGGTGAGTGGGGTCTTTCCCTGGTTTCAGTAGAAGTTTGATTGCGGCTGTGTTCACGTGTCTTCTTATTTAGGCCTTTATCTTTTATCTCTGTCACAGTTCCGAAAAATAGTGGTTCTAGTATAGATCAGAAATGTTTATAAAACTCTGCGGAACATCCGTCATTACCTGAAGCTCTACCCGTTGGCATATCGTTTGAGGCCTTATGCAATTCTGCAAGGGTTAATGGGGTGTCTAAAGACTCTTTACTTTCTGAAGTTAATTGAGTGATGTTTAGGTTATTGATAAATGTTTCATTGTCATTTTCATTCATTTTCTGTTCCGCTTATCCTCACTAGGGTCGCGGGCGTGCTGGAGCCTACCCCAGCAATCTTCGGGCGAAAGGTCATTGTCGTTTTTATTCGGCTTATTGGGAGATGAACACTGTAGTAGAATAGAATATATCATTTATTTTGTGTGGCAATTGACAAAATTTGCCATTTGAATCTTGTATGGTTGTAATTAGTTTTTTCTTTGTTATGTTGAAGTTAGTTTGCAAGAAATATTCCTAATTTACTATTGTGCTCAACATTAGTGTATCTTAGCTGTTGTAGTAGGAACTCTGTTCTTTTTTGATATGCTATTATATTATAAAGTTGGTTGCGAAGTAGGTCCGTCAGATTTATTGCATATTCTTCTGTAAGTTGTTTGATTTTTATCTCCAATTCGCTTTCTAATTTTTGTTCCTGTTTTTTCTTGTAAGGATGGAGATATGATTGTGGAATCATTCAAATATAGAAGATTTTTGAGAATTGGTGCATCAAGATATGATCCTGCAGCAATTAACAAGGGTACACACGATGCATCATCTTCCTCACACATCGGCCTTGAAAGGGTTTAATGTATTTGTGGGCAAGTTAAGCCACACTAAGCCAGCACACAGTCTCTGAAGTGTTCCCCCACCCCGACCACCCCCTTTTTGGGAGTCAGTCTTGCTGCACTATTAATTGTGCAGCCTTATCAGTGTGGCCCATGCCTGCCGTGGGGAGTAGGGTGAGGGTGGTGGGAGGGAGGCTGTTCATTTTATTTATTTATTTTTTTAACTCCCATCCTAAGGGGAGGACTTCCTGAAGTGCATGCATACAATCTGTGACACCTAACATGAAAAGATATTATCATTATTATTAACTCATCTGGAATAGAAAGACAATTACCAATGCCCACGATACTGCATCACAGCATTGATCAATAGAGTGTTTAATTCAGTAGCCAGTAATGACAGACACACACACACACAACCTGCGGATAAACTTTTGCAATTTTTCAATGCATGGAGCTCACGTAAGCACACATAAATTAAGAAAGCCCTGTAACTTAAGAGCATCATCCAATCGTATGCCAGGCAAGAAATGTGAGAGCAGTTCTTTCTGAGCCCCCCCAGTACTGCTCGGATTCCATCACATACAAGTGTGTGAAATCTGATTAGACGCGGGAAAGAAAAACATTTCCAACTGCATTTGTCTCCATATGATGGAGGCACTCTTAGTTCCCATAAGTCATAATTGCCATAGAGACTGAGGCTGCACTCATCCACCCTCCCTACCATTGGAAAACTAACAGCTCTTTCCTCTATCTGCCATCATCACCGTGGCAACCAAAACAACACCTTTACTCACATCGCCTGGGAACATGAATTTCATCATTATGGGTCTGTATGTGTAACCTGCAAGGCTCCGGATTATGCATGCATTACACAAACAGTTTAATGTGTCAGTGTGAGTTGCCGACACGTGCAGCTGATTGCTAGCGCAGAATCAGGATTGAAACATACTGGCTCACACCAAGACAACTGCATTCGATAGAGAGATGTGTTTAGGCCCTCCCTTTCAAAAATCAGACTTCCCAGTTTAAAATTCAGGTGCAGGAAGTTAACTACACAACAGCTTTGCTTGTCAAACACACACATACGCACACACACACAAACACACACACAGGAAGCGCAACTCTATTGTTAAGACTAAAATAGGAAAACGATGCTGAAACAGATTGAAGCAGTAACGAATACACATACACGTGCATGGTCAGCGTCAGATATGTGACTCAACATACTACTGGAACAAAATTATTGTGAAGGGATAACAGCTTCCACTTATTTGAGAAGGCATGCTACAAGGTTTTGGAGTGTGTCAAAATTGTAACATGATGAGACCAAACTGATCAAGGCATACCTTTACTGACCTTACTTTAAGCAGAGGGGCATAGGCATGTTGGAAAATAAAATGGCCTTCCTTAAACTGTTCACACAAATAAATAACAACATAAACAATTATGATTTGGGGGTCTTTTTGAATAAAATGTTGATGCAGAAGTCCAAATCCTTAAGTCCATTTAATGTATCTTGGTTTTTCAAGGAATGTTAAGATGTTCCTAGGTAGTTTAGCGATTCACATACTAAGTGCCCATTAACTATTGCCTTGTGAGTGACTGTCGGTCTGTGTACCTCCACCTCTCGCCCATATACTGTATCACCTCAGATAGAAGACTCAAGCTTTCCTGTGACTATGAAAAAGATACACAATAAAGAACATGGATGGATGGTATTTCAAACAAGGTCATGCAAAATAAACTTGTCGACTCAACACTGGTGGGAATCTCAAGCTGACTGCAGTAACATACTGGAGAAATATCGCTGAACATCGCAGGCAGTTCGAAAAGCAGGTCAAATTTCCTAAACCATAAACCATGTGGGATGCCCAAATAAGAAATCGTCCAACATGAAAGGAACAGAAAATCTATTTTAGGAACATTCAATGTTCTAGCAGTAGTAATTATTTGCGAAGCCATTTGATAGAAAGCTTTATAACCCTCCCCTGACCCCCCCAAAAAAGACCAACTCCCATTACCTGCAGGGCAGTCACAAAGGTGGTGTTGTTGGACTATTGTAATTGAATGTCCAACTGAATGGGTGGTATCTTTCGCCATACAGGCTCAGTCATGATATGTGACAACGATGACAATGGTGCCTATCCAGGTGGTCGCCTCGGTAACGCGCTCTCTAGTATTGTCCATGTTCTTTTTTTTTCTCCGTTCATCTTTGGAGACATTAAATGACTTACACTAGGGAAGACTTGCGAAACATTAGGGTGTCTAGTCTAAACCTGCTTTCGCCAGCTTTCACAAATCCACAGTTTTTTCCCGGAGCTACTTTCCAGCAAAGCGGCTGCACTCTGCGGCGCATGGACGAGGCAAAGACGGTGTCACAGAGGGAAGCGTGCTGGAATGCCAGTTAAGCTCCAACAGCGAGGATTTTGAACGACTCTTCCGTAGATGCACCTTACAAATTTATGCTCTCTACCCAACTAAATGGACAAGCTTGATATCTTCACAAATACCAGTCTAGACTTTGCACGTTCTGCCAACCTCCGCTTCATGAAGACTTGGCTTTGTGAACGCATCCCAGAAGGCACCGTGCTGCTGCCCGGCTTCCAACTACACCGATCCGAAGTGAGTGTCTGAGGACTCTCATTAAATATATACCGACTATGACATGGAGCCATCGAGGAAAACAAAAGGTGGCAGAATATGCTTCTAAAACAACGAAAAATGGTGTACTGATGTCAAGGAGCTCACACCACACTGCAGCCCGGACTTGGAGTCGGTGTCTTTGAACTGTAAGTCATTCTACACGCTGCACTCGTTTGCTTCACTCATACTCGCCGGGGTTTACGTCCTCCCCCAGGCTAACACGAACGCTGCACTCCAAACGCTGACTGAACAAGTAAACAAACTTGAAAAAAAGCACATAGATTCACCCCTCATTATTCTTAGGGACTTTAACAAAGCAAACTCAACCACAAACTACCTTAATAGAAGCAGCACATTGACTGTCCCACCAGGGAAAACAACATTCCAGACCACTGCTAAACCACACTGAAGGACTCGTACCATGCTATTCCCCATGCAGCTTTAGGCTTGTCTGATCACTATTGTGATCAGCCTGTGATGAAAACAGTGAAGTAATGGACTAATGAAGTAAAGATAGAACTTCAAGACTGTTTAGACTGCACAGATTAGAGTGTCTTTGAAACTTCAATAGCTTGGCATAAATATACTGACACTGTTACCTCCTACATCAGCTTCTGTGATGACGTGTGTGTACCAACAGAGACATTTCGCACATTCAATAACCACAAGCCGTGGTTCACTGCCAAACTTCAACTTCGACAGGCTAAAACAAAGCCCTGTACAATCACCTGACAAAATAAAAATCAACATCGCAAAGAGAAATTATCCAGAAAAGCTAGAAAACCAGTTTGCTGCTAACGACTCTGCGTTAGTTTGGCGAGGATTACAATCGCTAACCAACTGCAAGCGATTACCCAACTGCTCTGTGTCAACCGCAGAGACTTTCAAGTTCCTGGGAATTAGTCTCTCAGGACCTGAAGTGGGAGACCAACATCAACTACATCCTCAAAAAGACCCAGCCGAGGATGAACTTCCTCCGGCTTCTGAGGAATCACGGCCTGCCACAGGAGCTGTTGAGGCAGTTCTACAGAGCAGTCAATGAATCGGTTCTGTGTTAATCCATCATAGTCTGATTTGTTGCTGCCACAAAGAAGGACTGGAACGGATATCGGTACCCACCTAACCACACTTGAGGACTTGCACGTTGCCAGAACTAAGACAAGGACATGCAAAATCCTCTTGGAACCTCCACATCCTAGTCACCACCGATTCCAGCTCCTTCTCTCAGGTAGGCGCTATTGAAAAATGCTAACTAAAACCAGCAGACATTCCAACAGCTTCTTCCCTCTTGTTATCAACCTCAAACATTTGACTTACAGTTTTATTGTAACATGCTGCCTATTTTTCACATCTCTGTTGAGAAACTACTACATTATTCCTGCACTCATTGTTTTATAACACTATTATAACACTATTTGCACTATTTGCATACTGTTGTTGATTACTACTGGCCACTTACGTGTTTGAGAACTCTATGCACAATTGTCACTGTACCACTGCAATATTAGTAATTTAAATTGCTCCAAATTGCTTGAGGACGCTGCATAATTTCCACCATGCCATTATATCACTATCATAACACTAGTAGTACACTTTCATTGCTCAATGACTCTCCATACTTGACTCTCCATGTTTTTATGTCCTAAATGTATATTTTGTCATTGCAGCTGTTTGTTGTCATACTAGAGTGGCTCCAACTACCGGAGACAAATTCCTTGTGTGTCTTGTAACATACTTAATCAATGAAGCTGATTCTGATTCTGACATAAACATGCTAGATTAAATGTCAACTACCCAAGAGGGTTTTTTCTGTGTATAAAATTTGGAGGCGTCCACCTCCATTATACTACGGGCTACCTCCGCCCGAGAAGCTTTGACATAATGAAAACTATTATCTGACCACCATCATTTATACCGTAATTTCTCATGTATAATGCGCACCCATGTATAATGCGCCCCCCCAAAAATTCTGGAAAACACTTCTACATGATGTTCATTTTTACAATGCATGATTTTGCTGCTACTCATATGATCAAAACAAAGTATTTTTTTCAAATAATTATTCTGAAGTTAAGCACTTTATTTGAACATGTAACACTTTTTTATTTACTTATTTTGAAATTCACAGCCTTACTTTTATTTAGTAAATGAGAAAACACACAGTTGTGGTCATATGTTTTATTACCCAGGCAGAATTTGTAAGATGGGTAAAATTATTTAAAGAAAACATGAAGGGCTAGGCAAAACACATTTAATTTTATTTTAATGGGATTCAAATTAAACTGTCAAGCATTTCAGAAAAGCATTATCATTAAACAAAACATAACCATGAAGAAATGAATGATGATTATTGTTCAGTCATATTTTTAAAAAACAATATTTCACAAATTCTGCCAGGGTATGTAAACTTATGAGCACAACTGTACATACAGTATATGCAGTCATACGTACCCCTGTCATATTGGAATGAAAGTGTAGGCTACACCTTTTTCATAACCTCTAGGTGGCGACATATTAGAATGAAAGTGTACACCTTTCTCATAACCTCTGGGTGGCGGTGACATTGGAAGGAAAGTGTACAGCTTTTTCATAACCTCTAGATGGCGGTATAAATTTATAAAATGTGAAAGTTTTTTTCATTTTCCCCATTTTACCTATGTATAATGCACACTATTGACTTTTTAAAAAAAATTTTTGGGGGGGTGGGAATGCCCATTATACATGAGAAATTACGGTAACTGCAATTATAGTATAACGCCATGCCATCAGGGTGAGGCTGTATACGAAACAGTTTGCTCCTAAAACTGTCAAAGAAAAATTCACTGTAGCTAAACAACCACAAGAAGAATGGTGGATATTCTTTGCATTTCATGGATTATCAAGGTAAATAATGTTTCTTTTGTAAACAAGCACAGTTCAGCAAACACTTCTCCAAATAAGAGGCACAGCAATGCTTGCTTCAGGCTGTTTATTTGTAACTCCCAGTTTAAGTTTACTCTAAAACTGACATGTGAAACAAAATCTAATTCAACATTGTATATTTAAATACCAAAATGTTAAAAAAGAAACATACAATCTGATCTGATGAAAGTCTGATAGCTTAATCCTAACATAACGTGGAACGCCATAGACGCTCTAACAAAGATTTGCATGGATATTGTGGAAATGATAGGCCTTTAAAAAACAGCATGGAGCAGCTACAAAAACAAATACACCATACAAGAATACTCACAGGAATATCTATATACCCTGTCTTAATGCATGAATTGTATGATTTGTCTAAGGTGAAGACAACCCTGCGCAACAGACAAACTTGGACATCTGCTGCAAACTGGCCATCAATGGGCCAGACAGGGAGGGCATGGGAACATTTCTTTATTAAAGGAAAAATAGGGGGCTGAAAAGTTCTGCCTTTTGGTGTGAAACGGTTAACTAATGTGTAAAACTACCATTGAACAGGGCCACATTTAGCTGTACACACTTTTGTTACTATTTATTATTCAATTTAATACAAAACAGGGTTCCTGCATTTGTATCCTGTATTACTCACAGTTATTTGTAGTGATGGTATGATTTGATTTAATTTCAATGGCCTCATAAAGGGAAGGTCAGACATATGCCTTGATGTGAGCAAAGCGATTGTCACTCTGAAGGCATGGCGGCACCCTCATCTTGACATGAAATGGCAGATATGCGCATGACTGTGCATAGTATACACGCCTGCACCGAGTAAGGAGGCAGATCAGCGCAACTCGCTTCAAAATTATTAATAAAATCTGGCCCTAACAGCTGCCTACTCACCAGCCGTGAAATGAAGGGCACGCTCTGCCAGCACACTACTGACTTTTACAGGTGGGTATCAAACCCTGACAGTGATGAATGATGCCACTTGCAGAGAATAGGCGGGATGTGGTGTACATTTTGGACCTAATAGAGCACATTTTTTGAGGCTTCTAGCTCTGTATTAGTCCCACTAAGTTAAAAAAAAAACATAGGAAGTTACACTGAAGTACAAATTTTACAGGTTAACAATCAGAATCAGGTTTCAGTAAAGCCTTTAAATGTGAACTGTACAAAAGCATTTTTACGTGCAAAAGGATGCTCTCGTCTGACCTCATAGTCTTCTATAGGGATGTCCCTATCCAACTTTTTCCACTTCCGATCCGATACAGATATTGCAGCCTTGAGATTTTGCCGATATCGATCCAAATTTCAGCAATAATCATACATAATTTACTTATTTTATAGTATGGAATGTTAGAAAAGGCTTGATCAACTGATGTAAGAAAGAAATTAAGTCTGATATATTTGCACATTCACTAGGTGTTAATTCTTTTGCTATGTCTATTTAGTTTTACAGTTAACTTCAACTGGAGTGTCCATAAACGACTTTAAGCAGGCAACATTCACTCTTACTCCTTGCTACTATGTTAGCACCTTAGCAACCTGTTGTTGTGATTTTGTGGGCTCTGCATGCCATATGTGCGCTGCTAGATAGAAGTATTGGAGAGGAGCATGGAATGGACTGCTTGTATAGGAGTGGTAACATTTGAGATTTTAGAGCTAGTCCAATCCCATCGTTTTTTTTTTCTGACATTGGACCGATTTCCGTCCTAAAAAAATCGGATCGGGACACCACTCGTCTTCTAATCGACTGCATCAACTGATTTCACAGAAATCACAATTAAGAGAGACCAAGCATTCTATTTGGGGGGGATGAAACACCCAACAAAATGAAAACAAAAAGCCCAAGTGTTTGGGGCAAAAAAATAAGGAATAATAAGGATGTCACACTGACAATTGTGTCGAAATGCAGGGTAACTACCATGAGTGCATTTGTGCTTTGTTTGGAGAAAGTCATCACTGACTCTGGCTCTTTTCTGTTGAATTTATTCATGGGTTACATTCTGTCATATTCCTAAAATGTCACATTATATACAAGGTACAGGTGGCACAGCTATCATTTAGCTTATTTTGGAATGGAAACGCTTAGAAATTATTAGTACAGACAAAGGGGATGTATCGGGGGGGAATTAGTTAGAGTGGTGATGCGTCATTGTTGAAGCAACCATGATGCTGTTTGAAACAATCAACCCATTATCTGTAACATAATTTATAAACAGTGGCAATTATGTCTCAACATAAGATTGTCCAGTGTTGACCTGGGACACATTTCATGTTGTTGTTGTCAAAATGTATGAAGGATTTTTTTTAAAAAGTAGAAAGACATGAGTTCCCCATTTTGACACACACAAAGGCAAGCGTCCAACTCCCATGATGTACATGACTCCTGTATATAGGGTTGGCCCACCGGGAAAAGCTCCTTCCTGGAATTGTGTGTTTTTGTCAGGGCACAAACAACGCTAAACAAGGTTTTTAAGAAGACCACGTCTTTTGAAGTCGGGTTTAATCATGATTCTCTCATTATTTCGACCCTTGAGGTTTTCACGGCTCAGAGGGTAAAGACTACCATGAGTCATGTAGGCAAAGGATTAGGAACAAAGAAACTGCTCTGTGTAAGGTGCAGCCCAAATGATTCATTCCATGTGAACTGATTACAAGGGGTGTGTAGGCGCAGAGATATGAAAGAAATGTCCGAAACAGGAAAAGCAAAAAAACACACCTATATACTGTGCAATCCTGCCCGGCTTCGCTCCTCTTTCACTTACTACCTCGCTTGTTAGAAATAAAAGATTCATGTGGCACATGTAAGTTGACAAAACAATAATGAAGACAATGATGTAAAAAGGGGATGATGTAAAAAGCTATCATTATCAGAATCAGAATCATCTTTATTTGACAAGTATGTCCAAAACACACAAGGAATTTGTCTCCGGTAGTTGGAGCCGCTCTAGTACAACAGACAGTCAATTTACAGAACACTTTGGAGACATAAAGACATTGACAAAAAACAATTGTGCAAAAAGATGCAGAGTCCTCTAGCACTTAGAGCAGTTCGAATGACTAATATTGCAATAGTCCGGTGCAATGACCATTGTGCAAAGGGCGCTGAGACTTTAAGGAGTGTATGCGGTTTAAAGTGACGAGTAGTGCGATAATCTGGGACAATGTTGGTTGTGCAAATGTTACAGATACTCCTCAATCAGTGTGCAAATGGAGCAGATGCTACTCTGGCATGAGTGGCCAGTATATGCAAAAAACTGCAGCATGGCGAGACAACTACAGTGAGTGCACGAGTAATACATAATTGGCCCCACAGAAATGTGACAACGAACTCAAGTCAAAAAATTGCCAGCTTGTTGTAATGGAATTATAGATTAGCCGTTTAAGACGTTGATTGCAAGAGGGAAGAAGCTGTTGGAATGTCTACTAGTTCTAGTTTGCATTGATCGGTAGCGCCTACCTGAGGGAAGGAGCTGGAAGAGCTGGTGACCGGGGTGCGGAGGGTCAGAGAGGATTTTGCACGCCCTTGTCTTAGTTCTGGCAGCGTGCAAGTCCTCAAGGGTGGGTAGGGGGGTACCGACAATCCTTTCAGCAGTTTTGATTGTCCGTTGCAGTTGGAGTTTGTCCTTTTTTGTAGCAGCACCAAACCAGACTGTGATGGAAGAACACAGGACTGATTCGATGGCCGCTGTGTAGAACTGTCTCAGCAGCTCCGGTGGCAGGCCGTGCTTTCTCAGAAGCCGCAGGAAGTACATCCTCTGCTGGGCCTTTTTGAGGACGGAGTTGTTGTTGGTCGCCCACTTCAGGTCCTGAGAGATTGTAATTCCCAGGAACTTGAAGGTCTCGACGGTTGACACAAGGCAGCTGGACAACGTGAGGGGCAGCTGTGGTGAAGGATGCCTCCTGAAGTCCACGATCATCTCTACAGTCTTGAGCGTGTTCAGCTCCAGGTTGTGTCGGCCGCACCACAGCTCCAGGCACTCCGCTTCCTGTCGATATGCAGACTTGTCACCGTCCTTGATGAGGCCGATGACAGTGGTGTCATCTGCAAACTTCAGGAGTTTGACAGTCGGGTTCGCTGAGGTGCAGTCGTTCGTGTAGAGAGAGAAGAGCAGCGGAGAGAGGACACAACCTTGGGGCGCCCCAGTGCTGATGCTGCGTGTGGATGAGGTGGCCTCCCCCAGCCTGACCTGCTGTGTCCTGCCCGTCAGAAAGCTGTAAATCCACTGGCAGATGGCAGGTGATGGAGATGAAAGGAGTTCAGGGATGATGGTGTTGAACACTGAGCTGAAGTCCACGAACAGGATCCTCGCGTAGGTCTCTGCACTGTCGAGGTGTTCCAGGATGAAGTGCAGTCCCATGTTGACTGCATCATCCGCAGACCTGTTCGCTTGGTAGGCAAACTGCAGGGGGTCCAGCAGGGGACCTGTGACACTCTTGAGGTGGTCCAGCACGAGATGTTCAAAGGACTTCATGACCACAGATGTCAAAGCGACAGGCCTGTAGTCATTCAGACCCGAGATTGCAGGTTTCTTGGGGACTGGAATGATGGTGGAGCGTTTGAAACAGGATGGAACTTCGCACATTTCCAGAGATCAATTGAAGATCTGAGTGAAGACTGGAGCGGGCTGGTCCGCGCAGACTTTGAGGCAGGATGGGGACACATGGTCCGGGCCTGCCCCTTTGTTAATCTTTTGTTGTTTGACGATGCGTCTCACATCCTGTTCATGGATGGTTAACGCAGAAGTCAGAGGTCTGGTCGCGGGTGCGGCCGGGTGGGTGTGTGGTGTGAAACTGTCCTTTTCAAATCTGCAGTAGAAGGTATTCAAGTCGTTGGCTAGTGTGCTATTGTTCTCAGCTTGGGGGGATCGTCGCTTGTAATTAGTCAGCGATTGGAATCCATGCCAGACTGATTTAGAGTCGTTTGCGCAAAACTGATTTTCCAACTTTGCTGTATAGATCCTCTTTGCAATGTTAATTTCTTTAGTCAGCTGGTTTCTAGCTCGATTATACAGGGCCCTGTCCCCGCTCTGATATGCCTCCTCCTTAGCTTGGCGAAGCTGCTTAAGTTTAGCAGTGAACCACGACTTGTTGTTGTTGAATGTGCGAAATTATTTTGTTGGTACACAAACCTCTTCACAGAAACTGATATAGGATGTGACAGTGTCCGTATATTCATCCAGGCTGCCAGCTGAATTTTCAAAGACACTCCAGTCTGTGCAGTCTAAACAACTTTGAAGTTCCATCTTTTTCACTGTTTTCACTGTAGGCTTCGCGCATTTAAGTTCTTGCCTGTACGTCGGTATTAAGTGAATTAAGCAGTGATCAGACGAGCCCAGGGCTGCACGAGGCATAGCACGGTATGCGTTTTTTACCGTAGTGTAGCAGTGGTCTAAAGTATTATTTTTCCTGGTAGGACAGTCGATGTGCTGCTTGTATTTAGGGAGTTCGTCGTTGAGTTTAGCTTTGTTAAAGTCCCCAAGAATAATGAGGGGTGAGTCCGGGTGTTTTTTTTCAATTTCGTTGACTTGTTCGGCGAGCGTTAGAATGGCGAGTAGAATGGTTTACAGTTTAAAAATAGCGACTCCAAATGCGGGCTGCAGTGTGTGCTGAGTTCCGTGACGTCCGTACACCATTTTTCGTTGATATAGAGGCATATCCCGCCGCCCTTTGCTTTCCCCGATGATTCCATGTCGCGGTCCGCTCGATGAATGTGGAAGCCGGGAAGCATGACGGCGCCATCGGGTACAGCGTCGCAAAGCCAGGTCTCTGTGAAGCACATGGCCGCGGAACGTCCGAAGTCTTTACTGGTCTTTAACAGAAGATGAAGCTCGTCCATTTTGTTGGGTAGGGAGCGTACATTCGCGAGGTGGATCGACGGTGAGTCGTGTAAGGTCTCCAAAGACGGACGAAAAACACAAATACTAGAGAGCGCGTTACCGAGGCGACCACACTGGTAGGCGCCATCTTGCATGTCTATCTTTTAATATTTTTACTAGTCACAGTATGGCTATTTGTTACATGAAAATGTAATGAACGTCAGCTGCAAGTGTAACTCCGAATTTAAAATGACAGGGAGATACCAACATAGATATGTCTGGCAACAAAGTTATGTTTTCATTGCGCAACGGTGTGCGGCAGCGATCCAAAATGGGGCTTAACTTTTTTAAAATAAATGACCAGTCAGCTCAGAGCAACACTTGCAGTAAGATTATATCGTGCGAAGGACGTTGCACCATTAACATGATTAAACACCTACGGATACAGGATGTAGTTAACAGAGTGCCCCGTCTTTGATGAGCTAGCTCCTGCTGCTGTCCTTCCTATCATCGCACTGAAGTTAGAATTAGATAAGTAAAACAATGAAATACAATTTATGCCAACACTGAGGCAGCTAACAAGTTAAACTAGACCTAAAACAGTGGGTCAACTCACATGCAACTAACCAACTAGCAATGGCAGATACATTTTTTTGGGCTGTCAATCCATTACAATTTTAAATTGCGATTAATCAAATGATTTCCATAGTTAACTCGAGTAATCTCAGATTAGTTGCATATTTTGCATCTGTTGTAAAGGTACAATAAAATTATATTTTTCAAGTTCTTAATCAACATATGAGTGGGCAAATATGCTTACCTTATGCAAGTATATTTATTATTGCAAATTCAAGCCCAACAAGAAACAAGAGATGAGCATGGACTGTAAAACTGTTACTGTATTGTACTGTACTGTGTGTACTGGGCTGTTACTGTACAACTAAACACACAACAAAAATAACATATACACATATTTACACATATTTAAATACCAGACATACTTCAATGGCCATCTTAATGCTAACACACAATGTAAAATCCCATTGACGTGCTAACAGAAATTAGCATCGAAGTCCCGGGAGTCATATCCTTTTAAGTAAGGAATAAACTCACACAATGTTGGAACACGTACATACAGATAATGTTTGGATTTTGGGATGGCCAGTGCCCTTGTATCCCATTAGAATAAATCCACCCCTGCACTGAGGAGGAGCAGAATCACATCTCCATATTTTGACCCAAAACAGGAGCATTCTGTACTAAATTGACCTTGGTGTTACATCTTACCCAGGGTTCGCACTGCCCATTCGCCACCTCGCCAATGGCTAATTGAAACACACTGGCGAATCAAAATCGCCTGCGTCAAAAGCCCTTCCTAATAAAAGTTCAAGTGAGCACGCTCATTCTGCCGTGTTTGAATGGTGTTAGTGGTTTAGTTTTCCCCCCGCTTCGTAAAATGCTTCAATCCGCCATCCACCCGCTGCAAGTTATAAGAAGTCAGCTTTCCCAGCTGCGGGGAGCGGCACATCAGGGAAGACAAGACCCGATGCCACTTGGCGCTGAATTGAAGCACGCAGATTACAGCGATGTACATTTGAAATGTCGATGGGCTGTGTCCTGGATTATTTCTCACAGATAGCTGGCTGTCTTCTTTATCAATGCACAATCCGCTAATCCCACTTTGATTGTCATGCTGAGTCGCAGCGGCACTGGCTTGAACCAGGCCCGCAGCTAGTCATTTGGGTGCTCAAGGCAAACAGTCACGTCCCCACCACCCCACCTTTTTTTGTAATTTAAACAACATTGTCCTGCTTTTAAAATCTGTTACAATTACCTGACAGCTAAAGTTAGTCTACTAATATTTACCCCCAAAGATTTAGAATATTGTTTATCTTCAACTAAAATGTTTAAATTTGGGAAATTCTAGATAAATTCCTTAAAATCCTTCTTGAGGATTATTAAATAAATTAATAATCTCAACACTTTTAGTTTAATTGATAGGAACATTTATTAACATTTAATAGAGTTTAATATTTCAACCGCTTTTATACTCACATCTTGGTGATGAAAAGCGTCACTCGTGTCACTCTCCACTTTAGCTCTATACTTGGCTGACAGACAGCAGTGCTACTGCTACTGACAAGAGCAACATAATACATTTTTACAAGGCATAAAGTTAAATCATCCATCCATTTTCTGTCCCACTTATCCTCACTAGGGTCGCGTGCGTGCTGGAGCCTATCCCAGCTATCTTTGGGCGAAAGGTGGGGTATACCCTGAACTGGTCGCTAGCCAATCGCAGGGCACATTTAAACAAACAACCATTCACACTCACATTCACACCTTCGGGCAATTTAGAGTCTTCACTCAACCTACCATGCATGTTTTTGGGATGTGGGAGGAAACCGGAGTGCCCGCAGAAAACCCACGCAGGCACGAGGAGAACATGCAAATTCCACACAGGTGAGGCCGGGATTTGAACCCCGGTCCTCAGAACTGTGAGGCAGATGTGCTAACCCTACCGTGCCGCCTTAAATCATCCATGCATCCATTTTTAACACCGCTTATCCTGGTTAGGGTCGGGGGCACTGGAGCTTAGCCCCGCTGACTTCAGGCGAAAGGCAACTACACCCTGCACTGGTCGCCAGTCAGTCGCAGCGCACATATAGACACAAACAACCATTCGCACCCACATTCACACTGTCACTGAGTGGGAACTGAACCCACGCTGCCCGCACCAAAGTCAGGCGAGTGTACCACTACACCATCAGTGAGTAAATCACTAAGTCAATATTCTACTGTGATGGAAGGTTTTCAATTCGACAGTAAAATACTGCAATCACAATATTTGTTTAAAAAGAAACAACAACTAAACAACTTGTAATTAGAGTATTTCACATATCATTCAGTTGTAAACCTGACTGATGACTAGGTAGTTTTAATTGGGCCCACATCTTTAAAGTTTATCGGTTTACCAGTGATGAGGACTGGCTACATGTGGCTAAAGGTTTAGCCACATAAACACACGTGATGTTGTGGCTAACTACACAGAAGTGTGGCTAGGAGATTTTTATACTGTTTAGCCACAGACTGTATGATTGGATGAAAACAAGGAAGTGAGAGATGACAACAAACTTCTTCTTTTCTCCTGCCTTGCCGCAAAGTGTAGGAAGTAAGTAGCGTAATACAATGCAGGCAAATGACAAGCTTTCAAACGTTTATTTTAGTCTATGCCGCGGGCCACAAAAATGAATGGCTGGCCACAAATGTCCTCCAGGCTGTAGTTTGGATAGCCATAATTAAAACCATGCAAACATTTGCATTTGCAAACCCTGTCCCCTAAAAGAATCATAATTGAAAATCATCTGGAACATGAATCTGAATCGACATCGCTCAAATTGAAACGATGCCCAAATCTTCAACTGTACTCTCCTCCCAGGCCGAATAATGTCCGTCTGACTTGCTTGATTGAAAAATCATGATGTTCCACTCTCATCCTGTAGGTGACTGCCATATTAATTAGAAAATCCGTGAGATCAGCCACACACAGCAAGCTGTTTTTATGGCAACTCTGTCTGCTGGTTGTGGTATACTTGCCAGACGTCCAAATTTCCCCAGATTCCCATAAATTTTACCGGCTGTCTCTCTCCCATCATTTACTGCTCTTTGCCTACATTAGAGTTCTCCAGATATCTTCAACATTTGGATTTATAGCGTGTATTTGCTGCGATTAGTGGCAATCCTCAACCACTACGATTTTCATGTCCACTGCTAGACAGCTGAGAGAAATTAAGGCCTTACAACCAGCTGCTGAAGCAAATTGAAAGCACTAAAAACAAGTACAAATAATCAAGAAAATCTGAGCCATCAAACAGAGTGTTTAAAAGGCATGGGGGCATGTCTATTGCCAGATTTTCTGTGCTGACTCTCCTGAACATCAAGGGCATAATGGCGTCAAGTAGCTTGGGCAAACTGAAAAATAAAAACGTGAAAAACAATCACAGTCGATTATTTGTAATACTATAGTGGGAATAATTAGAAAAGTAAGATCACATGCTGTTTTGCATGCTGAAATGATCACAATACAAGTGACCTTTTTTCTTTTACTTTCATTTGCTGTATCACTTATCTAAATTGATAATAGATTTAATTCTGTAATATTTGTGTAATTCCAAGTGGTCTGTGTAATGTCCATTAAAAAATCCATTAATCCATAAAAAAAGTTTTGTTGTCAAATGTATTAATTATTTGCTTCCAATAATAATTAAACTCATTTGGATTTGAAAAGGTGTGAATGTGAGTGTGAATGGTTGTTCATTTATATGTGCCCTGCTATTGGCTGACGACCAGTTCAGGGTGTACCCCGCCTCTCGCCCGAAGATAGCTGGGATAGGCTCCAGTATGCCCGCGACCCTAGTGAGGATAAGCGGTACAGAAAATAGATGGATGGATGGATGGATGGATTTGAAAGTCCGTCCTACCAAGGAACAGGTGTTTTCCTTCCTCTAATTTGCATGTTCTTCTTCTTTTCCTTTTGGCTTGTACCTTTAGGGGTCGCCATAGCACGTCATCTTTTTCCATGTAAGCCTATCTCCTGCATCCTCCTTTCGAACACCAACTGACCACATGTCTTCCCTCACGACAGCCATCAACCTTCTCTTTGGTCTTCCTCTAGCTCTCTTGCCTGGCAGCTCCATCCTCATCATCCTTCTACCAATATACTCACTATTTCTCCTCTGGACGTGTCCAAACCATCGAAGTCTGCTCTCTCTAACTTTGTCTCCAAAACAACGAACCTTGGCTGTCCCTCTGATGAGCTCATTTCTAATTTTATCCAACCTGGTCACTCTGAGAGCGAACCTCAACATCTTCATTTCCACCACCTCCAGCTCTGCTTCCTGTTGGCTCTTCAGTTCCACTGTCTCTAATCCGTACATCATGGCTGGTCTCACCACTGTTTTATAAACTTTGCCCTTCATCCTAGCAGAGACTCTTCTGTCACATAACACTCCTGACACCATCCTCCACCCGTTCCAACCTGCTTGGACCAGTTTCTTCACTTCCTGACCACACTCACCATTGCTCTGGACGGTTGACCCCAAGTATTTAAAGTTCTCCACCCTTGTTATCTCTTCTCCCTGTAGCCTCACTCTTCCCCCACCACCACTCTCATTCATGCACATATATTCTGTTTTACTTCGGCTAATCTTCATTCCTCTGCTTTCCAGTGCATGCCTCCATCTTTCTAACTATTACTCCACCTGCTCCCTGCTTTCACTGCAGATCACAATGTCATCTGCAAACATCATGGTCCACGGGGATTCCAGTCTAACCTCATCTGTCAGCCTATCCATCACCACTGCAAACAAGAAGAGGCTCAGGGCTGATCCCTGATGCAGTCCCACCTCCACCATAAATTCGTCTGTCACACTGACAGCACAACTCACCACTGTTCTGATGCCCTCGTACATGTCCTGTATTATTCTAACATACTTCTCTCCCACTCCAGACTTCTGCATGCAGTTCCACAGTTCCTCTCTGGGTACTCTGTCGTAGAGAATGTCATAGCCTTTCTCTACATCTACAAAGACACAATGTAGCGCCTTCTGACCTTCTCTGTACTTTTCCATCAACATCCTCAAGACAAATAATGCATCGGTGGTACTCTTTCTTGGCATGAAACCATACTATTGCATGTTGACTTTGGAAAATAAATAGCAATAATATATTTTTTTAATAAATAAGATTAACTTACAAGAAAATAAATGTTTAGTCTCATTATAACCCAACAATGAACCTTAATTTTGAGGTCTTGAAGGTTGGCAAGAACTCCATGTACACCAGCACCAGGTTATGCACAAACATTTACGGTAATGCAGTGGTGTCCAGCGTACGTACATATGTACATACTAGGATTTACACGATCAAGATTTTTGGGGCCGATCAGCGAGTTTAAAAAAACGATAACCGATCCGATCACAAGACGGAGCAATGTGTCTATTTAAATGACTTGTTCATTTACTGTATATACTTGTGTACTGTATACTGAGTCTATTCATAAGTATTCTCTAGCATTTTAGACAAAAGGTAAAACATTAATTACCTCTAGGGGGCATTCAAGGATTGGCCACTGACATGAGTTAAAGTGTTTAGTCAGGTCAAACCAACATTACAACATGCAGGGCATTGGCTAAATAGGCGGTCGCCAAGGGCGCTACCTGCTGGAGGGGCGCACTGCCAGCGCCCTCCTCCTCGGGAAAAATATTTAAATAAAATCATAAAATAATTTGTGATGCCCACTGGCGCCCCCTTTACGTTTCTGTCTTGAAAATAACAAATAAAATGACAAAATAAACTAAAGTAACTGTGTTTGTCACTTGGCAAGTCACGTCACATGACGTGGGGGCGCATCTCAAGTTAGCGAACGAGCGATCAGTCAGAACAGGTGATTTTATTTACAATTCTTTTCCATCATGAAAAGGACAGCTAAGCCCTCCGGCACAGAGTTCCGCAAAAGAAGAAAAGCGGAGGAGGAAAATAAGTCAATATATAAAAATAACGTTATGTCAACATATTTTTTAAATATGTGTAAAGAACATGTTATGGCTAGCTAGCTTGAAATAAAGTAAGCATTAGCTTAACACGCTGATGTCAGGTGACCACAGACGACTTTTAGCTGGACTTTTAGCTTCTTATTTGAGACCTAAAAATGTGTCCGGCCGAAATTGTACTCTCTTTTTTATTAGTAATGCATAATCACAGCTAGACAATAACAATCTTATGTGGAAGAACTTAGAAGGGTTAGAAGGAAGCAAAAGATGAATTATTTCATGTTAAACTAAAAAGTTAAACCAACAGTGACCGAATTTGCTGTGGAGAAAATTTAAAAAAATGAATAAATCTGAGACTAGCATGTGACACAAAAAATTATAAATTTCTGTAATCTCTCTCTCTCGTAACTGCTTATTCACAATAACATATTTTCTCGTATTTTTGTAGATTTCTCAAAATCCTAAATATAATTAAAATGCAGATGCCAATGCACTTACAAGCACCTCATTTCTGGAGACAAATGTAAGGAATTAAACTTCTTTAGGAACTGTCAAACCACTCAATCCAAAATTAAAATGAGACAAAAGGAAAATGTTTCTTGGTCATTGAGTAAAATTCGGATGAAATCGCTGAATTAATCTCTTTCAAGTGGGGAAGTGGCACTTATTTGCAATAACTTGACAATTTGTAATCATATTAATTGGGCATTTCTTGACATTTGAATCTATGTTGTCTATGTTTTTCCATGTTAAAAGTTACATGGAAAAACATAGACAACATAGATTCAAATGTCAAGAAATGCCCAATTAATATGATGACAAATGATAATAGCAAATACTCCCTCCTCTGACTGATTGGTATACTGCTCGCTCTCTGTTGGGGTAGGGGAAAATTTACTGACATCACCCCAGAGAACTCTGCAAACTTCAAAACGACCACGACTGTCCAGAACACAGGGAAGAAGATGAAAAAAGGGGGGAATGGGAGAATGACAGGTCAAGTTGTTGCAACTTTTGGTTTGTCCCATTAGCTGTCGTAACAGCCATTACTCGCATGATTTGTTTGGCAGTAACGATAGAGTAATGAAATTAGGAAAATGTTCTATTTTATATTTTAAATTGTGTGACATGTTATCTTATAAATTAAAGCATTGTTAAAAACTATCGGTATTCGACTTTTTTGAAAGCTTATTTAAATCATTGATGGAGGGGGCGTCGTATAAAATCTCGTCAAGGGCGCCACATTGGCTGACAACATGACAGAAATAATGGGTGCTAACTTAGCGAAATTAAATTACTTTATTGTAATTAAATTACTTCCCACACACCGAAACATAAGCGCATGATTGGACAGAACGCTGGCATGTTTACGTACAACCGTTAGTGCTAGCACTAGCTTGCTAGGCTACGTAATGTTTTCTTGACTGCTTGCGAGCCGTATCGTATTAAAAGTATGTGAACATTCCTCAAGCAAGCCTTGAATTAAAGTCCTCTCCCAAGCACCGGTGACCCCCAGCACACGTTTTTCCCCATTTTGTTCTCACAATACACATGAAGCGATCCATTGTTGTTGTCGTCGCCGTGGTAACGAGTGTATCCGGTCGCGTTTGAATTAAAAGATAAAGCCCAGTGATCGTAAAAGACGTGATGCGGTGGTATCGGAATACAAGATTTTATTGCAGTAGTCTGACATAGTGCAATCGTGAAAGACCAAATTTGTCATGTATTCTGATCCGCGCATTACGTGTTGTCTGTCTCAAACGTGTTGTCTGTCCCACACCGCCGACATGTTTTTTAAAAAAATAACTTTCTTGGTGGTCAGATATTAACAGTACTACGTCAAAAGACACGCCACAAGGCTAAAAATAAACGAGCTTTTGGATTCAAATATCCTGTACACAATGGCGACGTGGAGTAAATGTCTTTTGCGGAGACGATCAATGACATCACTGATCAGATCGGCGAATTATGACAGAGTCTGGTCATTCTGTGAACTCACAGCACTGCTCTGTCTTTGGTTAAATTGGCGTTTCATGGTTTATGGGCATGCTGTTACCCAGCGTCCCCTTTTCCCCCATAGGCGTACAGTTAACTTTGGTGGCTTTGCCCAGTTTTTGCCATTTTTTTGAAGTGAATTTTTCTCCAAATGGTTTATTGTGTGGCTGGCTATAGGCGGTTCCACTCGCCCTGGATGAGTTGTACGGATATATCGTTTCCCGAAAAAAGAGAAAGACTATGTGCTCTTTTTAAAACGCAAATAAAGTGACTATTCCTTTTGAAACGGGAGGCAAATTCTTTCTTTATTGTAAGTAGTAGCTAGTCGCTATTATTGCTCACATTCAATCGTTTTACATTGTTTTGGCGTGTGAATATCCAACTCGAACTGAACGTACTCCTATGTTGACTGCGAAGACTTGTCAATAAAGTTTATTAAAACAGAGTACAGCACACGGAAGTCGTGTAAAAAGGCATATATTAAAAATATAATTGCTTTTTGGGGTTAACATTATGCAGTGTTAAACACACTGAAATTTGTTGAAGTATTAAGCGATAAGCTGACAGTCAATTCAATCACAAGGGGCATGCTGGTAGATCCACTTTGATCTGTAAGTTGCACCTGTTAATTAAAAAAAACTGATTAATGTCTATGTCACGGTCTGTGTTTTGGTTTGGGTTGTGTTTAGTTTTGTTCCATGTTTTCCTGTGTTCCATGTTTGTCGTGTGCTCATTAGGTTGTTGTGTCCATCTGTTCTTGTCTACCTTGTGTCGACCAATCAGCTCTCTCCAGCCACTCGTGTCTTGTCCAGGTGTTCCTCATTGTCTCGTCAATCTGTTTGTATTTAGTTCCCTGGTTTCGTTCAGTTCTTGTCGGTTCATTGTTGTTGTCACGTCTTTGCAGTATGTCATTGTCAGGTGTCTTTGTCTCTGCCATGTCATAGTCGCCAGTTGTCGCTCAGTTATTTCACCAGTCATGTCTTGTTTCTTGTTTTGGGTTTACTTAAGTGTTTCTTTGTTACTTTGTGTTTAGATTTCGGAGTTTGTTAATTTAGCATTTAGACTTATTCATGATCTTTGTTTTCGGAATTAAATATATATTTTTTATATACTCCTGCACTACTGCGTTGCTTCCCTCCACTTGGGTCCTCCATGTTTTTGCCTTACCTTCCTCTCCTTCAACTAAACCCCAAACGTGACCGTCTATCCATTTTCAGTACCGCTTATAATGAAATTGCAATCATTTTTGTTAAGACATTTCTTTTTTTTTTTTTACTCATACAATTGATGATCAAAGATGATTAAAAAATGTAAATATTTTCCTAATGTACTTGTAAAATTTGGAATAGTTTTATATAGGTTATATACACTGTTCCGGCCTACTTGAGATTAAACTGGGATGAATGTGGCCTGCCAACTACAATCCATTTCACACCCTTGATTCAATGGGTCATTTATTGGCCCTTTACATTGTTTTATGGAAAGTGCATTTGTAGTTTTTGCAGAATCCTACAAACAAAACATGGACTGACAAATGAAAAGATATTGCCTCCTGCTCGGCAGAGGCAATAAAGGGGGACTTTTTTTGTTTTGTTTAAATTCACTCATGTCTGTCATGAGTAAGGCCGGCTACATATGTTTGAATAAGAGCCTACACTGAAACGCTTAGAATGGATTAATTACAGGAGGTCCTCTGTATACGACGGTGCCGACTTCCGACATTGGACATTTTAAGAAAGGCGTGTGGCGTACTACAGATACGTCGTCATGCGGCAAAAGAGAAGGCATGCCCATTTTTTGCCCTATACTTAATGTTCTTCAATTGGATTGTTTGGTGTTGTTATGTCTTCGAAGTGTACTTCATAAATATGTTTTCTCAAATTATGACTTTATTACTGCGTAGGTGATGGAGTACGAAGCGATCCGACTTTCAGCTGGGGAAAATTAGTTATTTTCTTCCAACATGTGAACTGCATTTTGTATGTTAAGGGGGCAAGTATTTAAACACACAAAGCTGTAGTTTAAAATGAAAAGGAGGAAAGAGCAGGAATGCAACAATAGCGTCCGTCGCTTCCCTTCTCCCTCTCGATGCTGCAATGCACCGCCGCCATCTTACTTGGCTTTTCTCTATCAAACGACCGAAATGCGTTACTTTGTCGGTCACATTGTTCCTCTTGTCGAGTCTAAGCAGTCACTTTGCTTGGCGTCTTCACGCCGCGGGGATCTTTAACACAATATACGTATGCCATGTTGTTGCCTGGTTTCACTGCCAAACACGCCCACTCGCCTAAAATTAGCCATCGGCTCCTGGACAAGGAGACAAAACGCTTTTTGGCTGAACCAGTGTATTCGCTGTCAACAACAGAAACGGCACGGTGTTACGTTTATCAGTCTCAATATAGAGATAACAGAGTGTGAAATAACTTACACTACGGACAAAATGTAAGTTTTTTTGGTTGTTTTTTTTTAGGATAAAAATCAAAACGGCCCATCCATCCGAATGGTCTCAAAGGAAAAAAATTATTATCAGCTGCCACAGACTTGCCCTGAGGCTTTCACCACTAAGAACGTATGAAAACAGGTATACATGCAACATGCGTGTATTAAACGGAACAGCCATAAATCTCACGGTTACCGCTTGATAACAATTTGCAATGCGGCATGTACTTTGTGTATTAAAAATCGCGTTTCAACAATGGATGTCTATCGGGACAAACTAGTGTTAACGCTACACTTCCGGTTCTTTCCCGGTAAAGTAACAATGAGCTCCAAAATTTTATTTTAGCCAAGCTTTGGTAAATAAACATGTACTTGGCCGAATTTAACATGAATGTAGTTTCCACCGTTTGCCAGTCAATGGCTTTTAAGATCCTGTTTCGGGCTTCCTTTGTGTTAAATCTTTATATGATTGTGAAAGGCTATGACGCTTCGGTTCCGGTCTTGCTGGAGCCAACGTCAGCGAGCTTGATTCCAATAACAGCCGCATTACAGCGGAATCATGGACAAGTACATTATTGTAACGGTATAAAATAGCATCTTACCTCGGCAGCCAGAGCCGACGCCGCAACGGCCAGCAGCATTAAAGCCACTCGATCCCCCATGTTGTTTCGCGGACACGACGCTCCTGTCGGCACCGTTTCACCGAGCACTTATTGAACTGGGTGCGAGACTGCGTGTATTCTGCGCCTGCGACTCCCGTTGTCTGACGGAAGAAGCTGCACAGCTGCTCCGTGCCCGATCACGTGACCACAGAGGAGTGGGAGAAGAGTGCACGCCCCCGCTGTCATGCCCGATGCACGCGCGTTCACGTAGGAAACCAGCGTGGTATGCTTTTCATCTTCTTGTCACGTTTTCTTTTTTGATACACCGAAAATCTTCAAATCAATTTAAAAACATTGTGTTTTGATTTGATCATGATTTCAATTGACCCGTTTTAAAGTAAAAACTAAAATAAAATATTTAAGAATTGTAAAACAAAATATTAAAATACCTGCGATTGGCTGGCAACCAGTTTAGGGTGTACCCCGCCTCCTGCCCGATGACAGCTGGGATAGGCTCCAGCACGCCCGTGACCCTAGTTAGGAGAAGCGGCTCAGAAAATGGATGGATGGATGGAATATTAAAATATCGATAATATATTAAAATTATTTTTCTTCTGCTTTTAAATACATGTATATACAGTATATGAAACTTCTTGAAAACAAATAAAAGGAACACTAAAATAACACATCCTAGATCTCAATGAAAGCAAATTTTAAGTTGAAAATCTTATATAGTGGAATGTGAATCTGCAATGCAAATCAATATTATTATCCAATGGAGGTCTGGATTTGGAACCATATGTGAAATAAAAGTGGATAATCATATTACCGGCCGATCCAACTTCAGTGGAAATTTCATTCAGTCTCTGTACCGCTTCTCCTCACCAGGGTCACGGGCGTGCTGGAGCCTATCCCAGCTATCTTCGGGCGAGAGACAGGGTACACCCTAAACTGGTCGCCAGCCAATGGCACGCCACATAGAAACAAACAACCATTCACACTCACATTCACACCTACGGGCAATTTAGAGTCTCTAATCAATCTATCATGCATGTTTTGGGGATGTGGGAGGAAACCGGAGTACCTGGAGAAAACCCACGCAGGTACGGGGAGAACATGCAAACTCCACACAGGCGAGGCTGGTTTTGAACCCGGCCGGGTCCTCAGAACTGTGAAGTAGATGTGCTAACCAGTCGGCCACCGTGCTGCTTTCAGAGGAAATTCCTCAAGACAATTCAAACTGAGGCTTAGTATTGTATGTGGCCTCCATGTGCCTGTACGACCTCCCAACAACGCCTAGGCATGCTCCTGATGAGGTGGCGGATGCTCTCCTGATGGATCTCCTCTCAGATCTGGATTAAAGTCAGCTCCTGGACAGTCTGTGGTCCAACATGGTGTCAGGGAATGGAACGAGACATGATGTCCCAGATGTGGTCGATTGGATTCAGGTCTGGGCAATGGGCAAGACAGTCCATAGCATCAAGGCCTTCATCATGCATTCATTGCTGACACACTCCAGCCACATGAGGCCTCGCATTGTCATGCATCAGAAGGAACCCAGGGCCTACTGCACCAGCGTATGGTCTCACAATGGGTCTCAGGATCTCATCCCAGTACCTAATGCCAGTCAGGGTACCGCTGGCTAACACATGGAGGGCTGTGTGGCCCTCCAAAGAAAGAATGAGGATGTTACAGGCAGCAGAACGTTCCCCACGGCCTCTCCAGACTCTGTCACGCCTGTCACACGTGCTCAGTGTGAATCTGCTCTCATATGTGAAGAGCACAAGGCACCAATGGCGAATCTGCCGGAGAAAACCCACGCAGGCACGGGGAGAACATGCAAACTCCACACAGGCGGTGCCGGATTTGAACCCCGGTCCTCAGAACTGTGAGGCAGATGTGCTAACAGTCGTTCACCATGCCGCCTAAAGGCTAAATCTAAATGTTAAATGTTAAATCTAAATGTGATATATATATATAAATGTTAAAACTATACCTAAATGTGTACATTTCTAAATGTTAAATCTAAATGATAGATATATATCTAAATGTTATATCTATCTAAATGTCGAATGTAAATGTTTAATATATACCTAAATGTTATGAATATAAATACAAATTTTAAATCTATATCTAAATGTTAAATGTTGAATCTAAATGTGAAATGTTAAATCAAAATATTAAATATATATCTAAATATAAATGTTAAAGCTAAATGTTTCTGGTGGAACTAATATAGGGAGTTTAGATTTGCATTTTAGCTAAATATTGAGTTCCACCAGAAACATTTAGCTTTAACATTTATATTTAGATATAAATATTTAACATTTATATTTAATATTTCACATCTAGATTTAACATTTAACATTTAGATATAGATTAAACATGTATGTATATATATATATATTAAACATTTACATTCAACATTTAGATATAGATCTCACATGTCACATCCACATCCATCAACCTTCTCTTTGGTCTTCCTCTAGCTCTCTTGCCTGGCAGCTCCATCCTCATCATCCTTCTACCAATATACTCACTATTTCTCCTCTGGATGTGTCCAAACCATCGAAGTCTGCTCTCTCTAATTTTGTCTCCAAAACATCGAACCTTGGCTTTCCCTCTGATGAGCTCATTTCTAATTTTATCCAACCTGGTCACTCTGAGAGCGAACCTCAACATCTTCATTTCCACCACCTCCAGCTCTGCTTCCTGTTGGCTCTTCTGTTCCACTGTCTCTAATCCGCACATCATGGCTGGCCTCACCACAGTTTTATAAACTTTGCCCTTCATCCTAGCAGAGACTCTTCTGTCACATAACACTCCTGACACCATCCTCCACCTCTTCCAACCTGCTTGAACCCGTTTTTTCACTTCCTGACCACACTCGACATTGCTCTGGACGGTTGACCCCAAGTATTTGCAGTCCTCCACCCTCCCTATCTCTTCTCCCTATAGCCTCACTCTTCCCCCACCTCCTTCTCATTCATGTGCATATATTCTGTCTTTCTTCGGCTATTCTTCATTCCTCTGCTTTCCAGTGCATGGCTCCATCTTTCTAACTGTTCCTCCACCTGCTCCCTGCTTTCACTGCAATGTCATCTGCAAACATCATGGTCCACGGGGATTCCAGTCTAACCTCATCTGTCAGCCTATCCATCACCACTGCAAACAGGAAGGGGCTGAGGGCTGATCCCTGATGCAGTCCCACCTCCACCTTAAATTTGTCTGTCACACCTACAGCACACCTCACCGCTGTTCTGCTGCCCTCGTACATGTCCTGTATTATTCTAACATACTTCTCTGCCACTCCAGACTTCCGCATGCAGTACCACAGTTCCTCTCTGGGTACTCGTCATAGGCTTTCTCTAGATCTGCAAAGACACAGTGTAGCTCCTTCCGACCTTCTCTGTACTTTTCCATCAACATCCTCAAGGCAAATAATGCTTCTGTGGTAACTCTTTCTAGGCATGAAACCATACTGTTGCTCGCAAATACTCACTTCTGTTCTGAGTCTAGCCTCCACTACTCTTTCCCATAACTTCATTGTGTGGCTCATCAACTTTATTCCTCAATAGTTCCCACAGCTCTGCACATCACCATTGTGCTTAAAAATGGCCGCTAGCACACTTTTCCTCCATTCTTCAGGCATCTTCTCACGCGCTAGAATTCTATTGAACAAGCAGGTCAAAAACTCCACAGCCACCTCTCCTAGATGCTTCAATACCTCCACAGCAATGTCATCAGGACCAACTGCCTTTCCATTTTTCATCCTCTTTAATGCCTTTCTAACTTCCCCCTCACTAATCATTGCCACTTCCTGGTCCACCACACTTGCCTCTTCTACTCTCCCTTTTCTCTCATTTTCCTCATTTATCAACTCAAGTATCATCAAGTATTCTTTCCATCTAGCTAGCACACTGCTGGCACCATCCATCCATCCATCCATTTTCTGAGCCGCTTATCCTCACTAGGGTCGCGGGCGTGCTGGAGCCTATCCCAGCTGTCATCGGGCAGGAGGCGGGGTACACCCTGAACTGGTTGCCAGCCAATCGCAGGGCACATACAAACAGACAACCATTCGCACTCACAGTCACACCTACGGGCAATTTAGAGTCTCCAATTAATGCATGTTTTTGGGATGTGGGAGGAAACCGGAGTGCCCGGAGAAAACCCACGCAGGCACGGGGAGAACATGCAAACTCCACACAGTCGGGGCCGGGGATTGAACCCGGGTCCTCAGAACTGTGAGGCTGACGCTCTAACCAGTCGTCCACCGTGTCGCCCTGCTGGCACCAGTCAACATATTTCCATCTCTATCCTTAATCACCCTAACCTGCTGCACATCCTGCACATCTTTATCCCTCTGTCTGGCCAACCTGTATAGATCTTTTTCTCCTTCTTTAGTGTCCAACCTGGCATACATGTCATCATATGCCTCTTGTTTGGCCTTTGCCACCTCTACCTTTGCCCTGTGTCGCATCTCAATGTATTCCTTTCGCCTCTCCTTGGCCCTCTGTGTCTCACTTCTTCTGAGCTAACCTTTTTCCTTGTATGATTTCCTGTACTGTGAGCTTCCACCACCAAGTCTCCCTCTCTCCTTTCCTGCCAGAAGATACACCAAGTACTCTCCTGCCTGCCTCTCTGATCACTTTGGCTGCAGTGGTCCAGTCTTCTGGAAGCTCCTCCTGTCCACCGAGAGCCTGTCTCACCTCTTCCCGAAAAGCTGCACAACACTTGTCCTGTCTCAGCTTCCACCACACGGTTCTCTGCTCTGCCTTTGTCTTCCTAATCTTCCTCCCCACCACCAGAGTCATCTTACACACCACCATCCTATGCTGTCTAGCCACACTCTCCCCTACCACTACCTTACAGTCGGTAACCTCCTTCAGATTACATCGTCTGCACAAGATGTAAACCTCCTGCGGGCTTCTACCTCCGCTCTTGTAGGTCACCCGATGTTCCTGCCTCTTCTGGAAAAAAGTGTTCACTACAGCCATTTGCATCCTTTTTGCAAAGTCTACCACCATCTGTCCCTCCAAGTTCCTTTCCTGGATGCCGTACTTACCCATCACTTCTTCATCACACCTATTTCCTTCACCAACATGTCCATTGCAATCTGCACCAATCACGACTCGCTCTGATCTATCTGTCTGGGATGCTCAGAACTACTTCATCTAGCTCCTTCCACAATTTCTCCTTCAACTCAAGGTCACATCATACCTGTGGGCATAGCCACTAATCACATTATACATAACACCCTCAATTTCAAGTTTAAGCCTCATCACTCGATCTGATACTCTTTTCACCTCCAAGAGATTCTTAGCCAACTCTTCTTTTAAAATAACCCCAACTCCATTTCTCTTCCAATTTAATAATTTAAACGCTGCCCCTAAACTTCTAGCCTTACTGCCTTTCCACCTGGTCTCCTGGACACACAATATATCAACCTTTCTCCTAATCATCATGTCAACCAACTCCCGAGATTTTCCTGTCATAGTCCCAACATTCAAAGTCCCCACATTCTGTTCTATGCTCTGTGCTTTCCTCTGCTCTTTCTGCTGAAGAAACCGCTTTCCACCTCTTCTTCTTCGACTTCGACCCACAGTAGCTGGATTTCCAACGGTGCCCTGCAGGTTGGAGGACGTTGTTAACCGGGCCACGACCGATCCGGTATGGAATTCTTTGGATGAATGCTCATATTTGTTCGGCAAAGGTTTAAGCCGCATGCCCTTCCTGACGCAACCCTCTGCATTTATCCGGGCTTGGGACCAGCCTCCAGTTTGCACTGGCTTGTGCCCCCCATAGGGCTGCATTAACATATATATATATATATATATATATATATATATATATATATATATATATATATATATATGGATGGATTTTAAATGTTATATGTAAATGTGAAATATGTGAAGTAAATTTCCATCCATCTATCCATCCATTTTCTGAGCTGCTTCTCCTCACTAGGGTCACGGGCGTGCTGGAGCCTATCCCAGCTATCATCGGGCAGGAGGAGGGGTACGCCCTGAACTGGTTGCCAGCCAATCGCAGGGCACATACAAACAAACAACCATTCCCACTCACCTTCACACCTACGGGCAATTTAGAGTTGTCAATGCATGTTTTTGGTATGTGGGAGGAAACCGGAGTGGCCGGAGAAAACCCACGCAGGCAGGGGGAGAACATGCAAACTCCACACAGGCAGGGCCGGGGATTGAACCCCGCTCCTCAGAACTGTGAGGCAGACGCTCTAACCAGTCGCCCACCGTGCTGCCACATTTAACATTTAGCTAAAACATTTAACATTTCTATTCAACATTTAACATTTAGATTTATTGTTTATCATTTACATAAATATTTCACATTCAGAATTAACATTAAGATTTAGATATGTATTTAACATATTTAAGATTTATATTAAGATACATTTAACATTTAGATTTATTATTTAAATTTATGTTTAACATTTAAATTTAGGTGCAACATTTAATATTAGGATTTAACAACAGAGTTGAAATAAAGTTTGAAATGTGCAGAAAAGTAACTCTCGAAAATTCACGCCAGTTTTGTTAAACACTGTTTGAGACTAAATGTGACAAAATGTTGCTGTTATTTTCAGAGCGAGCCGCTTCACAAATGACACCCCATAGAGAAAGTCGCTGCGATCATGGGTGACATTGCTCTCTCAGGGGTGGTGGGAGCACATGTAGCTGACATGTATTTTTATAACTCATAATGTGTTCATACAGTAACCTACACTCAGCCCTGTGAGATGAAGGTTCATGCGTAATTGTTGTATGTATGGTATTTGTAATAAATCTTTTGAATTCAAATAGAAGCACATCAGCATATCAAAGAGGATATCAAAAACTTTGAATCATTGTTGATTACTCAATTTATTATTTGTAATCTTATACACACACACTGAATCGTTTATTTTTTTTAGGAGAAGAGGCAGTAAATGATCACTATCAAGTCGCAGCCACGCACTACATGTTCGGAGGATTCGCCCACCATCCCTGGCATCTCCTACGGCAGGGAATCCGATGCAATTACGCTCCAACAACCGGGTGCAGCAGCAGACTGATAAAAAGAGCCCTTTAAATTTACTTAATCTCAACATGTACATCGGTTTCATGTGATTAAAATGTGTTAAAATTACATAATTTACCCCTCCTAGAAAAATTTCATTTTAACACATTTTAATCATGTGCAATCAATTTACATGTTCATTTTAAGTAAATTCAAAGGACTCATTTTTTCAGTGCATGTGCTGGAGTCACAAGAAGCGATTGTAAGGGCAATCAGCGGCACCTTGATCAATTAATAGGTGTTCACACAAATATTAGTGATTCATCAAATACACTGGTTAAAAAATGAATTCTGAGTCCTTGCTTCAATTAGATTGTTGAAATCATATGTTGCCGGGCATTAATTGTTCATGTGTCTTTGATGTGCAGATATATGAGAACAGTTTCCCAGAATCATCTCTAGGTGTCGCCAAAGCACCAAAAGCTGTAGAAACGTGCGCACGGCTGGCGTGAAGTTGACGTGAGGCACCGCACATTTCCACGGTCATTTCACTCTTGATACATCTGACCTTTGCCGTGAAAAAGAAAGGACGCCACGTTTTTGTGCGTTTGCACCTTTTGTACATGAGGCCCCAGGTCACATTGAACCTGAATTTTCTTGTATGTACCAAAGAAACAAAACAAAAAGAGGGTTAAAATGAAACTTGAAGCTGAAACACTTACAGTATCCATGCTTTTGTGTCCATTTCTGTCCCCATTTTAGCCCCCAGGGCAATATTTAATATACCAGGTAAATAAAATAATAATAAAAAAAGATATACAGGTATTTAAAAAAAAAGTTTTAGAATAAGTCATCTATTTTTGATTGAACATAACATAACAATCATTCATACTAAGAAAAGTAAATTTAAAAGAAAGGAAAAGAATGTCAATAGGTGTCTTCATTCAGCACTGTCTACATGTTCAAAGGGAGTAGGAATTTGTAAAACAAATTTATCTAATCCTACCCCTTGTTTTCTATAAATCTGGACTCATATCATGTTAATACTCAATAGATTACACTGGTCAACAACAAATTTATGGTCTAAGATTATTTTAGTTGATTTAGGTCAATTTTGATGTGCTGAATCCAAATATCGCATTGGTTTTGTTCGATCAGGTCAACATTTTCAACTATGGTGTCATGTTTTTTTGTTTACATGTACAGGTAGTTTTGATTTAGCGAGTTGAATAAACCGAGGTTCGTGGCTTCATGCCCTGAATTTTGAACAACGATGACGTAACATTCAATTTACAGGTACTTACTTGTAACTATGTCTGCTATTCAATTTTCAGTAAGCGAAGTTTGTAACATTTGATTAAGACACTGTTAACAACTTGAACCTGAACAAGAGGAACTGATGTCATTTTCAGATTCAGTGATGCCGAATAATCCTAAATCAGTTGAAAAGACATTGGCAATTGACAAACAAAAAAAGGTTTGTAACCCAGTGTTATTCATATACCGTGGTGGAAGAAAACAAAAAACATGCCGCTCTATCATTCAACCCTTGTACTCCTACATACACATTTATACATACATATATTTTCATCACACAGAAGTTCCAACATTTCTGCAGTATCTCATGTTTGTACCTTACATTCTATCTTACTTGTTCTTATAATACTGTATTTAATAGTATATTTTTAGGTTAGTTCATCTTCATTTTTTGTGACCTAATTAAATATTCTTTCCTGTGTTTTGAACTCCAAAATGGGTCAATTTGACCCACAGTATAACAGGAGGGTTAAATGCACACACTTATGTTGGCAATGAAAGAATATGAAGAAGCCTAGGAAAATACAGTAGAGTAGTGCTGCCACATTTAGTCACGTCTTTAATTCACATCACTCATAAACACAGTGTTGGATTTATCTTACCCAACATTATAAAAAATAGACACAAAAGGAATGAAGAAAGGAATGAATTACTCTCCCACGGTCTCTGCCGTGTCCTCTAAAATTATCTCTCTCTCTGCCTTGATAGTATATTTCTGCTTCTTCGTCGAGGAAGACATCTATCTTCTCTTTTTGTTTTTTGTCTAACACTCTTTCTGCGTGGAGGGCATGATTAACATATTCCTCCAGAGGGCCAGTTGCTAGGTTTATCCAATGTTTATCTACCCATCTGTTAATGTGTTCTTTCGAAATCACATGTAAAGCATTTTTTAACTGTTGTTGATAAGGTGTGATGCCGGCTACGGCCTTTTTCACATCCTCATTAGTCCAGTTTAACCAGAAGAGTAAGTCGTCAAATCCATCTTTTTGTATTTGTGATATATCATTTTTGTGTCGACACTTTATTTCGTTTTGAAGTTGAACTATTTTTTGCGAATTTTAGCTGGCCAGCGAAACCGTATTTGGTTATCCACGTGTTTAAATCTTCTATTTTGAAATGGTTTTGAAGTTGAACATATTTCCAATCTTTACACGTTAGGTCTATTTTTTGATCCTGTTTACTGTTATTTATTCCCATTTTTGTGAATTTGGAAGTCAGTTCATTTGCACCTAGAGTGACCTAAATACTGACTTTATTCAAAAATGACAGGGTGACAATAAATGTCTGAGTTTTGGTAATTCTCAAGCTTCTACCCTAATTGGGGCGGAGAATTCTTGCCTTTGCTTCCAAACTCAGTTGTCACTTACAATCCCGTCTTATACATTCATACTTTTACACATACACACGATATTAATAACGTTTTTATAAACACACGAAAACACGGAAACACAGAAACACAGAAATACGGAATTTAAGTACGTACAGGACCCCGCCGTCCCCACGGATTTTATCGGATACCGTTGTCCATCTTGACCACTTGCCAGTGACTAGTATTACACAAGGTTTGTTCTGCCGCAGACTTCTTCGTCGCGCAATTCACTCACTCTTTAATCCTTTTTTCCCCAAAAAATTTTTTAAAATTTAACTCACCACTCGTCTTCAATCCTGTGGATTGTCGTCAACCTTCAGATCCCAGTTGAGGAGGACGAAGACCAGTCCCGTAAAAGGGTCTTACTTGCCGTGGCCACGGTCTCTTAACTGGAAGTCGGCTCCACAACTGGAATCCTCGGGTGTGTTGACATCCGGCTCGAAGGACCAATTTAATGTTGGATTTATCTTACCCAACATTATAAAAAATAGACACAAAAGGAATGAAGACGCTGGTTTCTTTTTCTCATGAGGAGGGCGTATGGGAGATTGTTCAGATCACAGCCTCTCAACACGCTCTAAACAATCCCCCCCCTCGCTCCTGCTTTTATTTGAAATAGGAGGGATTTACAAATCATAATGTTCTAAGCAATAAGACACAACACAAAATATTTGATAATAAGAGGGTTTTTCCCAGACATAGTATTCTAAACAATAAGACACAACACATAATATTGAACCAACACCTGTCACGACCCGACCACATCCGATCACGTCCTTGGTCCAGGCGCCCTTCCATCGGATGATGCTGAGTCTTCTTTTTGAAGGCGAGACATCTAAAATTGTCCATTATACTAATGCAAGCTAAGCAAATAAATGATAACTTCTACAATTTATCTAACACACAGCCAGGAGTCATTTATGCATTCAGCACAGTAAAGTCTCATCCTCCATTCACAGTCACTATGCTATCACACTGTGACAGCAGTTTGAATGAGCACAACTGAAATGCATGTAATAAATGTTGCACAATATTGACGTGTCAGAGTGGCTCAGCTTGTGACCCCAGTTCACTGTCACTCATTATGTCAAGTATCAGTGGGAAAAGCAGTTTCATTTTCCACCCTGGACATGCCAGTCCTGCTTTGTTCAGATAGGCACTTCACATCAGGTTTTACCCCAGAAACAATCACATTGATGAAATAATTAAAAGAAAATAATTTAAAAAATGAAAGAAAAAATATGTCTATAAATGTCCTGGGAAAACTTTCTTCCCGGGGTAGTAAAAATGTTCCCTCAAGAAAGGTAGTCTTCAATTTAAAAAGACAACTCAGTCCCTTTGAAGTGCATGGCCGGAGATGATAAGCGTTTGGTAATGGCTGCCGGCAAGCACAGCAAGTTCCAGTGCCTCATTGTCCTGTCCTACATTGTATTCAATTATTATTAATTTCCTCAACACCGTCTTCATTTTTCATCTACTCAGCAGAAGAACTCACTGCTCGGGTAGCCTGAGTGCTGAATCATTATTGCACTGGGCCCTGCTCCACACACCTGAGGTTATTCTGTTGCCTGCATAGCCAGGCCTGCCTGAGCGCTTCATTTCAGCTGCCAGTGGAAGATCCATGCAATCATTTGCTCGTGCGCCTCGAGTAAGGAGGAGGAGGGGATTAGCTGGCTAGCCCTGACTGAACCGGTGTGTAGGGTGGAGGGTGTAGAGGTGGAGGATACGTCTCACAGTCGTAGGAGTATAGAGGCGGAGGACCTGAGGGCAAAGAAAAAGTAAGATAGCGTCAGTTCAAATATTTTGTCAAACCATATCCTTTATCACCTCAATAAGATTAATTTGGTTCTTGTAGAGATGTAAAGATGTTATTCTGTTGCATGGTACATTACTTAAAGTTGAACCAAACTCATTGTCGTGTTTTGTTTCTAAATACGTTAACCATGTTTGAAGACAAGTGCCGAAAACGTGCAGACTGAGAACAATTTAGTACTGAATTGTTGAGATAGAGTTTAAAATTCTTTTTCATCATCTCAGTTGGCCGGATTTTTGGGCCGAGGTTAAAAACTAGCCGGTGATGACAACGGGCTGGGGCGTATACTTTCTAGCACGAGGCCCTCCCGCACTATATTAACACCAAGCGCCCGTATTCCATGCAGTGGCCATTCAGAAGAATTGCCCCATCCATCCATCCATCCATCCATTCTCAATCCCGTTTATCTTGTTCAGGATTGCGAGGCACTGGAGCCTATCCCAGCTGACGTGGGGCGAAAGGCAGACTACACCCTGAACTGGTCGCCAGTCAGTCGCAGGTCACATATAGACACGGACAACCATTCGCACTCACACTCACACCGTCACTGAGTGGGAACTGAACCCACGCTGCCTGCACCTAAGTCAGGGAAATGTACCACTACACGATCAGTGACCTGCCACTTCCTCATTCATTCTTCTTCTTATTATTATTTTGTTTTATTCTTATTCTAATCCATCCATCCATTTTCCGCTTATCCTCACTAGGTTCACGGGTATACTGGAGCCTATCTATCTATCTATCTATCTATCTATCTATCTATCTATCTATCTATCTATCTATGGTTATTTTATTTTTATTTTGTTATTTTGTTTAATTATCCATCCATCCATCCATTTTCTGAGCCGCTTCTCCTCACTAGGGTCACGGGCGTGCTGGAGCCTATCCCAGCTGTCATCGGGCAGGAGGCGGGGCACACCCTGAACTGGTTGCCAGCCAATCGCAGGGCACCTAGAAACAAATAACCATTCACACTCACAGTCATGCCTACGGGCAATTTAGAGTCTCCAATTAATGCATGTTTTTGGGATGTGGGAGGAAACCGGAGTGCCCGGAGAAAACCCACGCAGGCACGGGGAGAACATGCAAACTCCACACAGGCGGGGCCGGGGATTGAACCCGGGTCCTCAGAACTGTGAGGCTGACGCTCTAACCAGTCGCCACCATGCCGCTTTGTTTAATTAATTAATTTTAATTATTCATCCATTAGTATAGCGTGCAATTGGGCATCCATCCATCCATCCATTTTCAACACCGCTTATCCTGGTTAGGGTCGCGGGACGCTGGAGCCTATCCCAGCTGACTTCGGGCGAAAGGCGGACTACACCCTGAACTGGTCGCCGGTCAGTCGCCATTCGCACTCACATTCACACCGTCACTGAGTGGGAACTGAACCCACGCTGCTCGCACCAAAGTCAGGCGAGTGTACCATTACACCATCAGTGACTGCAATTGGCCATCAAATTATTATTATTATAATTATGTCCTCGAAAAAAAAAAATTTCATCTTCCCTGAAGTGTAATGTGTCTTGTATTATTTGGGAGGACTGCGGTCTTATTTGGGCTACAGTGTCGTGCTCTCTGGCCCCACACACGTTGCGTTGCAAGGCAGCGACGAACCGGACGGGATCCGCGGCCCTGAACCAGCCCGATAGCGGCTAGAGTAGCTGGCAGAACAGCATTAGGGCCGTCAGCCTTACAGTTGTCAGCCGCACGTCGCTGGACGAGGAGGAGGGGGGAAAAACTCACCCAAGGGTACCGGTGCGCGTTGCGGTACTGTGGCCTCTTATGGCGCACCCTTCGGCCGCCACAGAAATGCGTTGACCGGCTGATTTCAAAGGAGGGAAAATTGTCCCAGTGGGGCAGCTGCTGTTCATTATTCCATGCTATGGTCCACTACCCCCAGTTTTGGGGTAATAGAAAAACGATAAAGCGAGACGTCTCTGCAGGAGGCTTTCAAACTGCTCCCTGTTCGGCCTAAAATACACCTCGAAGCATTCTCCGTGGAACTATAGCTCACGAATGAGTTATAAACTCTGAGATGCTGCTGTGAAATTAGTATGGGATGCACACATTGCCTTTTTATAGCTGCTGCATCACCTCCTCCTCCTTAAAATGACAAATACATATTGTCGAGTCGCGTTCTACTCAGCAGAGAAAGCCGCCCGACTTCTAGGCTGCTATTTGTTCACTTCCAAATGTGGGCATGGTCTGCATGGGCCGCACCTTGGGTGCCGTCGTCCTTGCGCTCTACCTTTCACACAAAGCAAGTGCAGCGGGTGTCAAAAGTGCTCAATACTGTAGCATCTCGAGCTAAGATAAAAAAGCAACAGGTACTGTGTTCTAAAAACTGTAGGGATGCACAATAAATATTGATATGAGTGTTTTTGTAATGACTATAAAGTCATCCGATTCTTGATAAGGAAAAATGGCTGACATAAAGGAATGCTATCTCACAGGTTTAGTAAAAGCAAGTCATCTCTCCCTTCACTACGATCAACTTGCTTTTGGGCCCTTTAATGTCTACTATTCTGGAATAAACTTTTAAACTACTGTGGCCCATTTCATGACTTTGATGAGGCTTCTCTGTCCTCTAGTGGTGAAACAGCAGACCCGCATACATGGTGCACAATCCCAGCAGGGTTACCTTCATTTAGCCACTGAAACATCAAAGTAGCTGAGAAGAAAGGACAGGGAAAATAAGTTTAAATAAGCTCCAGCTCAAATTTGAAGGCTTGCATCAGCAATACCTCACTGTCATTTGTCACTTTTGTTTAGTACAGTAGCTACCCAGCCAGTCGAGTTCTACATTAACAATTCCAGGCACTGATCTTTGACAATAACTCGATTTTTAGTTTTCCCATCAAAGGCGAGTTGCACACTTCTAATCACATCACTAGCAGTATTCCCTTCATCTGGTGTTGAGGTGCAGAACCCCTCCCCATTCCCATCAAAGAGTCTGTATTGCAACACCAGTTTGCCAATGTGTTGAAACATGATCGCAGAGCAAAGATTGTCAGTCCGGTTTTCCTTGAAGACGACAACGTACACAGAATGAAAGGTGATAAATAAATGATGAAAAAGGGGGGGTGGGAGGGCAGAGGGTTTAACGTGCAGACAATGTACCTGCAAGCGATCTTCTTTCAACTCCAACAAAAACATCCAAGTACCAGGGGGAAAATAAATACTTCTTGGATAATGAAAGAGCAGCTTTGTTGTTTCCCACACCATGAGAAATCAACGTTAATTATAGGTATGCCTCTAAAATGTTCTAATTACCTTCATATCAAAATACCACTGGATAGAGGAGTGTTACATTAATAATATGAGCCCTAGTTTTTAAGAATCGACTGAGGATTAAAGTTTTTTTATGCCACTTTTTATGTCGAACAATTTGCCAAAAGTTTCTGCACAGAAATCAATGTCAATCATTAGGAAACTTGCGACCGAAACCTTGACTCTTTGGTAGAAGAATGTCCATATCTTTCCTTTTAGTTGAGCTATCGTGATGAACTTTGAAATGCAGCCCTATGGGGGGCACAAGTCAGTGCAAACTGTAGGCCGGTCCCAAGCCCGGATAAATGCAGAGGGTTGCGTCAGGAAGGGCATCCGGCTTAAAACCTTGCCAAACAAATATGAGCGTTCATCCAAAGAATTCCATACCGGATCGGTCGTGGCCCAGGTTAACAACGTCCGCCACCGGCGCCGTCAACCTGCAGGGCGCTGTTGGAAATTCAGCTACTGTGGGTCGAAGTCGAAGTCAAAGAAGAAGAAGAAGAGGTGGAAAGCGGGTTTTTCGGCAGAAAGAGAAGAGGAAAACACAGAGCCTAGAACTGAATGTGGGGACTTTGAATGTTGGGACTATGACAGGAAAATCTCGGGAGTTGGTTGACATGATGATTAGGAGAAAGGTTGATATATTGTGTGTCCAGGAGACCAGGTGGAAAGGCAGTAAGGCTAGAAGTTTAGGGGCAGGGTTTAAATTATTAAATTGGAAGAGAAATTGAGTCGGGGTTATTTTAAAAGAAGAGTTGGCTAAGAATGTCTTGGAGGTGAAAAGAGTATCAGATCGAGTGATGAGGCTGAAACTTGAAATTGAGGGTGTTATGTGTAATGTGATTAGTGGCTATGCCCCACAGGTAGGATGTGACCTATAGGTGAAAGAGAAATTCTGGAAGGAGCTAGATGATGTAGTTCTGAGCATCCCAGACAGAGAGAGAGTCGTAATTGGTGCAGATTGTAATGGACATGTTGGTGAAGGTAATAAGGGTGATGAAGAAGTGATGGGTAAGTACGGTATCCAGGAAAGGAACTTGGAGGGACAGATGGTGGTAGACTTTGCAACAAGGATGCAAATGGCTGTAGTGAACACTTTTTTCCAGAAGAGGCACGAACATAGGGTGACCTACAAGAGCGGAGCTAGAAGCACACAGGTGGATTACATCTTGTGCAGACGATGTAATCTGAAGGAGGTTACCAACTGTAAGGTAGTGGTAGGGGAGAGTGTGGCTAGACAGCATAGGATGGTGGTGTGTAAGATGACTCTGGTGGTGGGGAGGAAAATTAGGAAGACAAAGGCAGAGAAGAGAACCATGTGGTGGAAGCTGAGACAGGACGAGTGTTGTGCAGCTTTTCGGGAAGAGGTGATACAGGCTTTCGGTGGACGGGAAGAGCTTCCAGAAGACTGGACCACTGCAGCCAAGGTGATCAGAGAAGCAGGCAGGAGAGTACCTGGTGTATCTTCTGGCAGGAAAGGAGAGAAGGAGACTTGGTGGTGGAACCTCACAGTACAGGAAATCATACAAGGAAAACGGTTAGCTAAGAAGAAGTGGGACACTGAGAGGACCGAGGAGAGGCGAAAGGAATACATTGAGATGCGACACAGGGCAAAGGTAGAGGTGGCAAAGGCAAAACAAGAGGCATATGATGACATGTATGGCAGGTTGGACACTAAAGAAGGAGAAAAGGATCTATACAGGCTGGCCAGACAGAGGGATAGAGATGGGAAGGATGTGCAGCAGGTTAGGGTGATTAAGGATAGAGATGGAAATATGTTGACTGGTGCCAGCAGTGTGCTAGGTAGATGGAAAGAATACTTCGAGGAGTTGATGAATGAGGAAAATGATAGAGAAGGGAGAGTAGAAGAGGCAAGTGTGGTGGACCAGGAAGTGGCAATGATTAGTAAGGGGGAAGTTAGAAAGGCATTAAAGAGAATGAAAAATGGAAAGGCAGTTGGTCCTGATGACATTCCTGTGGAGGTATGGAAGCATCTAGGAGAGGTGGCTGTGGAGTTTTTGACCAGCTTGTTCAATAGAATGCTAGCGTGTGAGAAGATGCCTGAGGAATGGAGGAAAAGTGTACTGGTGCCCATTTTTAAGAACAAAGGTGATGTGCAGAGCTGTGGCAACTATAGAGGAATAAAGTTGATGAGCCACACAATGAAGTTATGGGAAAGAGTAGTGGAGGCTAGACTCAGGACAGAAGTGAGTATTTGCGAGCAACAGTATGGTTTCATGCCTAGAAAGAGTACCACAGATGCATTATTTGCCTTGAGGATGTTGATGGAAAAGTACAGAGAAGGTCAGAAGGAGCTACATTGTGTCTTTGTAGCTCTAGAGAAAGCCTATGACAGAGTACCCAGAGAGGAACTGTGGTACTGCATGCGGAAGTCTGGAGTGGCAGAGAAGTATGTTAGAATAATACAGGACATGTACGAGGGCAGCAGAACAGCGGTGAGGTGTGCTGTCGGTGTGACAGAAGAATTTAAGGTGGACGTGGGACTGCATCAGGGATCAGCCCTGAGCCCCTTCCTTTTTGCAGTGGTGATGGATAGGCTGACAGATGAGGTTAGACTGGAATCCCCGTGGACCATGATGTTTGCAGATGACATTGTGATCTGCAGTGAAAGCAGGGAGCAGCTGGAGGAACAGTTAGAAAGATGGAGGCATGCACTGGAAAGAAGAGGAATGAAGATTAGCCGAAGTAAAACAGAATATATGTGCATGAATGAGAGGGGTGGTGGGGGAAGAATGAGGCTACAGGGAGAAGAGATGGCAAAGGTAGAGGACTTTAAATACTTGGGGTCAACCGTCCAGAGCAATGGTGAGTGTGGTCAGGAAGTGAAGAAACGGGTCCAAGCAGGTTGGAACGGGTGGAGGAAGGTGTCAGGTGTGTTATGTGACAGAAGAGTCTCTGCTAGGATGAAGGGCAAAGTTTATAAAACAGTGGTGAGGCCAGCCATGATGTATGGATTAGAGACAGTGGCACTGAAGAGAAAACAGGAAGCAGAGCTGGAGGTGGCGGAAATGAAGATGTTGAGGTTCGCTCTCGGAGTGACCAGGTTGGATAAAATTAGAAATGAGCTCATCAGAGGGACAGCCAAGGTTCGATGTTTTGGAGACAAAGTTAGAGAGAGCAGACTTCAATGGTTTGGACACGTCCAGAGGAGAGAGAGTGAGTATATTGGTAGAAGGATGATGACGATGGAGCTGCCAGGCAAGAGAGCTAGAGGAAGACCAAAGAGAAGGTTGATGGATGTCGTGAGGGAAGACATGATGGCAGTTGGTGTTCGAGAGGAGGATGCAGGAGATAATAGGCTCTCATGGAAAGGATGACGCGCTGTGGCGACCCCTAACGGGACAAGCCGAAAGGAAAAGAAGAAGATCGTGATGAACTTTGAAGTGTTAGAAAGCTCTATTAATTCGCTATTGAATAAAGCCAATAAAAAGTAATTCAAGAAGTAATTCAATGGCTGGAAATGAAAGATTATTGGTTTAAATTAGTATACATGAAGCCCTTATCTATCTGATTACTGAAAGATTACTGCGTATTCAAACTCACCGATACTGAGTACCGATACCACTAGTACTTTTTATATACACAAAATTTAAAGCAAGACATTGACAGATAATTGTATACAAAGACCTTTCTGTCTTTCTGCCGCACATGATAATTCGCTGATATGTCTAATCACTGAAGTAAAGTGCCAACTATTGGCGAGGAGGACTTACTTAGATTATTTTTTTTTTTTACCTTAAATATCGGTGGCAAGTATGGGCAGCCTTCATGAGGACCTAGAAATACCTGGTATTGGTACTCACCTATCCCTACTGAAAAACATCAGTTTTGGGTTCAGTTTCCTGAGTCCATTCATTTTAATCCTAGTATGTTTTTGTTTAAATCCATAAATCAGGAATTTGTCCACAGAGTACTGATTGATGATAATAGTCATTCATTTAAGTCTCCTTTTCCAGAAGCATAATATTGTGTTTGTTTCTGAGCAGACTCTAAAAGGTCTCTTTCCCCAAGCAATTTTAAGTAATTGCACTACCTGACATTCTAGGGGTTTGAGAAGCCAAAACGTAAAAGAAGGTAATTATTAGAATTTGTTGAAAAATTTATTAAAATAAATAGGTTGTATAGCATAAAGTGACAGATGTCATGAATAGATTAAACTTTAAAAAAATAGAATAATAGACTCGGACACAAAATATGCATGTCATTTTAAACTGGCTCTTAATGTCTCTTTTATTAGCCTTTTACCTGTTGCCAAGCTGCATATATATATATATATTTTCTGAGCCGCTTCTCCTCACAAGGGTCGTGGGCGTGCTGGAGCCTATCCCAGCTGTCATCGGGCAGGAGGCGGGGTACACCCTGAACTGGTTGCCAGCCAATCCCAGGGCACATACAAACAAACAACCACTCGCACTCACATTCACACTTACGGGCAATTTAGAGACTTCAATTAACCTAGCATGCATGTTTTTGGGATGTGGGAGGAAACCGGAGTGCCTGGAGAAAACCCACGCAGGCACGGGGAGAACATGCAAACTCCACACAGGTGGGGCCGGGGATTTTCTCCGGCCACTCCGGTTTCGTCCCACCTCCCAAAAACATGCGTGGTAGGTTGCTTGAAGACTCTAAATTGGTGTGAATGTGGGCGCGAATGGTTGTTTGTTTCTATGTGCCCTGTGATTGGCTGGCGACCGGTTCTGGGTGTACCCCTCAACCCCCCAGAAGATAGCTGGGAAACGCTCCAGCAATCCGCGACCCTAGTGACGATAAGCGGTACAAGAAAATGGATGGATGGATATACAGTAAATGAACAAGTCATTTAAATAGACGCATTGCCCCATCTTGTGATAAGACCGGTGATCCGTTATCGGTTTTTTAAAATCGCTGATCGATGATCGGCCCCAAAAATCCTGATCGTGTAAAGCCTACTAGACTTTACACCGATCTGATCGCCCTGATCGGTGTCGGCCGATAATTAGCATTTTATGCTGATCGGCTGATCAGCTTTAATGTCATAAATGACATAATTGATCGGCTCCGCAAAAGAAATATACTCCGCGTCGCCATTGTGTACAGTATATTTGAATCCAAAAGCTGGTTTATTTTCAGCCTTGTCGCGTGTCTTTTGACGTAGTACTGTAAATATCTGACCACCAATAAAGTTATTTTAAAAAAACAAAAAAACATGTCGCTGGTGTGGGACAGACAACACGTAAGGATCATACTACAAGACAAATGTTCTCTTTCATGACTGCATTATGTCAGACTACTGCAATAAAATCTTGTATTCGGATACCACCACATCCCGTCTTTTACGATCACTGGGCTTTATCTTATCAACTCAAATGCGACCGGATGCACTCGTTACCACGGCCACAACAACAATAATGGATCACGTCGTGTATTATAAGAACAAAATGGGGAAAAAACGTGTGCTGGTGGTCACCGTTGCTTGGGAGAGGACTTTAATTCAAGGCTTGCTTGAGGAATGTTCACATACTTTTAATACGATACGGCTCGCAAGTAGGCAACAAAACATAATTTAGCCAAGCAAGCTAGTGCTAGCACTCATGGTTGTACCGGCGTTCTGTCGAGTCATGCTCTAAAGTTTCGGTGTGTGTGATGTAATTTAATTACAATAAAGTAATTTAATTACAGTAAGTTAGCACCCATTATTTCTGTCATGTTGTAATGTTGGTTTGACCTGACTGATTAGAATACATCATCTGACAAGATATATTTGAATATATATAAATAGACACATTGCTCCATCTTGTGATCGGATCGGGGATCGGTTATTGGTATTTTAAACTCCCTGATCGCCCCCAAAAATCCTGATCGTGTAAAGCCTATTTATTTCTTTATTTTTACATAATTTGGGCTTCCAGCTCATAAAACGGTGGAGACTGGTTAGCACATCTGCCTCACAGTTCTGGGGACCGGGGTTCAAATCCCGGACCCGCCTGTGCGGAGTTTGCATGTTCTCCCCGTGTCTGGGTGGGTTTTCTCCGGGCTCTCCGGTTTCCTCCCACATCCCCAAAACATGCGTGGTAGGTTGATTGAAGACTCTAAATTGCCCGTAGGTGTGAATGTGAGCGCGAATGGTTGTTAATTTCTATGTGCCCTGCGATTGGCTGGCGACTGGTTCAGGGTGTACCTCCGCCTCCCGTCCGAAGATAGCTGGGATAGGCTCCAGCATCCTGCGACCCTAGTGAGGATAAGCGGTAAAAGAAAATGGATGGATGGATAAAACGATATGTTCATCTTCAATACCTGGTTGGAAATCCCTTTGCTTTAATCCCTGCCTCGATGCGCCATGGCATTGAGGCAATCACCCTGTAGCATTTATGGAAACTCAGATTTCCTTGATGGTGGCTGTCAGTTCTTCTTTGTTTTGGGGTCTGGCGTCCCTCATTTTGGGCAGGGGCCTGGTCCTGCTGGAAGATGAAATCTGCATCTACATGCAGATCCTCAGCAGAAGGAATCATGAAGTCCTCTAAAACATTCTGGTAGACTCTTGCAGTGATCTTGGATTTAAGAAAGCAGAGTTTACCAACACCTGCACTGGACATTGCATACCAAATCATGACTGACTGTGAATATTTCACACTGGAACTCAAGCAGCTTGGGTTCTGTTCTTCACCCGCCTTCCTCCAGACCCTTGGACCCTTGATTCCCGAGTGAAAGGTATACATTACTTTCATCGGAAAAGAGGACCTTGGACCACTGGCCAACAGTCCAGTCATTCTTCTCATTGGCCCGTTGAGATGCTTCCTACGTTGGCTTAGTCTCAGAAGTGGCTTGACCCGAGGAACCTGACAGTGCGTCGGAATGTGGTGGTTTTTGAAGCTGTGACACCTGCCTCAGTCCACTCTTTCTGGATCTAGATTCTAGATTCTTGAATCTTCTCTGTCTGATAATCCACTGAAGCCCACGGTCATCACTTTTGCTGGTGCATCTTCTCCTGCCACATTTTGTCCTTCCACTAGACTTTTCATGGATATGCTTGGACATAGCGCTATGTGAACAGCCAGCCTCCTTAGCTATGAACTTTTGTGGCTTACCCATCCTATGGAGGGTATCAATGATGGTCTTCTGGTCAGTTGTCAAGTCTGCAGTCTTCCCCATTTTGAACCTAACTGAGACAATTGAACCAAACTGAAGCAATTTCATGACACCTGGGGAAACTTGTCCAGGTGCTTTGATTTTAGGAGATGATTAGTGTGTGACACTCAATTTAAAACATTTATGGCCTGCAAAATTTGGGCTGATTTCTTCATAGTATTCAAATTTTTTGAATTCCTGATTTTGTGGGTTTTATGAGCTGGAAGCCCAAATTATGTTAAAATAAACAAATAAATACTTGAAATTGTTTCAATTGTATGCCCTGAATCTATAATCTATGAAAGTTTAACTTTTTGAATTGGAATTATGGAAATAATTTTATGGAAACTTTTCCATGATATACATTTTTTTGTTGGAAAGGGTCTATATATCGCGATGATGGCATGCTTTAAGTGAAATATATAGTAGTATCGGCTCAGGCAATACTGTAGTACCCTATAGAAGAACCTCAAAAGTGAACCATACAGTGGAACCGAGATCATATATGACATTTGTAATCTGAGTGGCGACTCACCTGAGTAGGCCTGTGGAACAGTGTTAATGCATGATGTGCTGAACACACCGACCCTGGCGCCATGTCCATTTTTCACACACATGCAGAGACACAGGAACAAGGCTGCCATTGCGGCCATCAGAAACACCAAGCCAAACACAATCCCAGAAATGGCAGTGCCCCTGGAACACACAAGCAGTCACACGTGAGGAAGAGGACGAAGCGATCTCAAACGCTTTTAGGGTGTTGCCACAGTGACCTACTGCATCATCTGCTATTAGTCAACGGTGTGACGTGGATGTGAATGAGTGTTACCAGGATTTTTGTGGTGCCTTTGAATAGCGTTGTCATAGTCAAAATTAGTCAGCATGTTATTGTGAAAAAGCATGGTGATAGTGATGAGTAATGATAAATACAAGCGTCACCGCATGCATGTTTAGCTAAGTCCTTCTGGTAAGCTAAAGGACAGTTGGTGAGTGAGTTAGCGGCTTTCACGCTAATCTTAAGCACACTTTTGCCTGAAATAAATAGTTTTTTTGCGACATAAAAGGCAGATGGTGGGTTGTAATAGCGAAAGGACGTCCTCCACGAAGGCGTAATAGGAGCAGCAGAAAGGTGGCGAGCCTTCGCAGCAGTACTCGAGACAGCCGTGACACTGGGCTTTGCTGCCACCTGCAACACACCGTGCACACAGTTTACAACGGAGTCATGCATTTTAACAACCTAGCAACGGTAAATTTAGCATATGACATGATTGACTTTGAAATCATCATACTGTACAATATTTTGTTTGGCATTATCAGTTTGCAAGAAGACAAAATCCCATTATTATTGTACATGTATTGAAATCTGGTCGAGTATAATTATTTTTTTAAAGATAAACTAATGAAACCGACCTGGACAAAAATTATGGTACCCTTAATTTAGTTTTGGCATCACCACCTTTTGAGGCAGTAACTGCAATCAAACAAATTCTGTAACTCTCAATGAATTGGGGACAGTCTAAAACGCATAACAAACGTAAAATTCTTTAACCTCATTTAATGTCCGATGACTGCGATCAATCGTCACCAAAACTTGTGTATACTTCTCTACTCATGCCCACTTCAACCTCTGAAAATATCACAATAACCTTACATTTCCTTATTGGAAAAGGCTTAACGTAGACAGCATCCGTAATACTGTAGTTACCATTTTGATATTTTCAGAAGTGAAATTTGGCATGACTAGAGATGTACACACACGTTTTGGTGATGATTGATTGCAGTTTTCGGACATTAAACCACTTTAAGCTTTTTTACGTCAAAGCATTTAGATTGTCCAAAGACTTGTGCAACTGACAAGTCTGCTCCTCATGGGAAAACTGCTCTAGCTGTCTTTGGTTTGAAGATTGCCTTCTCTAAACAGCACGGTTCAGCTTCTTCTCCAGATGTTAATAGGATTTAAATCAGTACTCAGAGAAGGCCACTTCAGAATCCTGTTGTCTGATCTTTTGTTCTTTGACATTCTTGGGTGTTTTTAATTCTGGTCTCATCAGTTACAAGTTACTTCTGTCACCACTCTGTGTTTTTCTTTGTTCAACAATAATGTCCGTATGTTAATAACATGCTTTAATAGTGCACGTGTGTGAGAATAATACAACCAATTAATCTTGCTCCAGATTAGCCATAACTGTCCATATTTTAAAGCATTTTTATCAATTTTTAAAAGCACTGCACACAGAGTTCGCTTTTGTTTGTAACCGTTACCAACCTGCTTTCATGTACCACATTAGCCCATTTCCAATTTGGAGTATCAAAGCACTTCAAATGAAGCACAAGAACAAGATACTTTTTGCATGTCTGCTTTCTTTCAGTAAATCATACAAATGGTGTGAGCCTGGGGGCACATAAGCAGATTTCCATATCTGGGTTCACTTTAGAGCAGGGTTTCTCAATATTAAAATGGGATGTGATCCAATTTTTATTAGGTTGAGGTAAAATGACTACAATGCTGTAAGCTATTTTATGTACGATCAAGTAATAGCCACGCATTTTCACGGCAAAAGGCGAAGTGAGTCATCTTCAGCAGTGCAAATTTTTTCTCTGTTGTTCTATCTATCTATCTATCTATCTATCTATCTACGTGTGTGTTGTGAAAACTAAGATCATCAAGCAAATGTAAATATCAGACAAATATAACCCAAGAACACAATAAATACAGTTTTTAAACAGTGATTTTATGTTTATCAGTTTATTTTTGAAAGGGGACAATGCAATTTCATAAAACACATGAAGTACACATGGTTAAAAAAGCCAGAATTAGCCAGAAGGCTAGTTTTCATCTGTAGTCCCCTGGCCATGATGTAAAAAAGCAGTAAAATACATCTACAAGACAATATAATACAGGATACATAATCAAACTATACTATTAAGAGAGAATAAAACCATAATTTTTTTGATCATAACAAAAAGACAACATAACATACTTGTCTTTTAGTGATGGCAGCTATAGGTGTTAACTAGCCACATTTTCAGTTTTTTTGTGAAGGCCTTGTATGTTGTAAGCAGTTTAACCTCCTCAGGTACTGAGTTCCACTCACCAGCGGTCCTCACTGACCAGGCTGACTTACTGAAAGTGCTCCTGCGCAGAGGAATGAGACAGTCACCTCTGACAGAGCCTCGAGTGACACGCTCAGAGCTGTTTCTTTGGCTGATGAACTCAGCCAGAGGAGCTGGGGCCAAATCATGCAGTACTTTATAAATCAAATTTAAATCTGCAAATATGTGAAGACGGTCCCAGTTTAAAAGACTGTATTTTTTTAAAAATTGCACAGTGATGATAGTGCCTTGGTTTTTTATCCATCACTTTAATTACTTGTTTGTACAAAACTTCCAATGTTTTTTTTGCATTCTGACCAGCCTGGGACCAACTGGTTATGCAATAGTTAAAGTGACTAAGAATCATCGAATGCAGGTAAATTTTTGCAGCTTCAGTTGACATTTCATTCCGAATTGCACGAAAATTTGCGAGGTTTAATTTGATATTTTTACACAATTTGTCAATATGGGCTTTAAAGGAAAGCTGTGAATCTATTATTAACCCAATATATTTGTATTGGCTGACAATTTGCATTTTTTTTCCATTAACAAGTATGTCGGGGTCAGGTGATACTCTATTTGTTTTAGTGAAATACATGCCTACAGTTTTAGAAACGTTTAGCTGTAGACAGCACTCCTGCTCCAAGTTGTGACACAGGACATTGTATTAGTGAGTTTAGCAGCAACAGTATCTTTGGAGCGACCATGAACAAAGAAAACTGTGTCGTCTGCATACATTACGCACTCTGCTTCAGAGCAAACAGTGGGCAAATCGTTGATATAAAGACTAAATAGAAGGGGGCCCAATATTGATCCCTGAGGGACTCCAGAGGTTAGCCTAAGAGACTCTGATCTGCAGTTGTTAACTGATACAGATTGTGTTCGGTCATGCAGATATGATTCAATCCAGCTCACAGCTTTGCGAGAGAAATTAAATTTTGAGAGCTTGGTAAGAAGAACAGAGTGATTTACTGTATCGAAAGCTTTCCTGAGGTCCAAGAACACCGCCCCTACAACTCCACCCTTGTCGAGAGAAGATTTTATTTTCTCAATGAAGAGGCATGTAGCCATTTCAGTGGAATGCTTGGATCTGAAACCAAACTGCATGGCGTGGAGAGAGGGGGAGCTGCTGATTAAATAATGGACAATCTGCTCTGACACCCATTTTTCTGCAACTTTGGAAATGGCTGGAAGAATGCTTATAGGTCGGTAGTTATTCAGAGAAGTTTATTTCCATCCATCCATTTTCAACACCGCATACACCCGAAGCACCCCCCACAGGATCCCCCAAGGGACACGGTCCACAAAACACATGTAGACTGGTTGGACGAACTCCCATGCACCCTCGAGAACCCTGCCGAGGGTGTAGAGCTGGTCTACTGTTACACGGCCTGGATGAAAACCACACTGCTCCTCCTGAATCTGAGATTCGACTTCCCGACGGACCCTCCTTTCCAGCACCCCTGAATAGACCTTACCAGGGAGGCTGAGGAGTGTGATCCCCCTGTAGTTGGAACACACCCTCTGGTCCTCCTTCTTAAAAAGGGGGACCACCACCGCAGTCTGCCAATCCAGAGGCACTGTCCCCGTTGTCCACGCGATGTAGCAGAGGCATGCCAAGCAGGACAGACCCACAACATCCAGAGCCTTTAGGAACTCTGGGCGAATCTCATCCACCCCTGGGGCCTTGCCACCGAGGAGCTTTTTAACCGCCTCAGTGACCTCTACCCCAAAGATCGGAGAACCCGCCTCAGAGAATCCACACTCTGCTTCCTCATGGGAAGGCGTGTCATTGGAATTGAGGAGGTCTTCAAAGTACTCTCCACACCACCTCACAACGTCCTGAGTCGAGGTCAGCAGCGCCCAATCCCCACTATACACAGTGTTGATGGTGCACTGCTTCCCCCTCCTGAGACGCCAGATGGTGGACCAGAATTTCCTTGAAGCCGTCCGGAAGTCTTTCTCCATGGCCTCACCGAAATTCTCCCATACCCGAGTTTTTGCTTCAGCGACCACCAAAGCTGCATTACGCTTGGCCAGTCGGTACCCATCAGCTGCCTCAGGAGTCCCACAGGCCAAAAAGGCCCAATAGGACTCCTTCTTCAGCTTGACGGCATCCCTCACCGTTGGTGTCCACCAACGGGTTCGGTGATTGCTGCCACAACAGGCACCGACCACCTTACGGTCACAGCTCCGGTTGGCCGCCTCAGCAATGGAGGCACGGAACATGGTCCACTCGGACTCGATGTTCCCCGCCTCCCCCGGAACATGAGCAAAGTTATTTGAAACTCCTTCTGACAGGGGATTCTGCCAGATGTTCCGAGCAGACCCTCACAATACGTTTGGGACTGGCATCTTTCCCCACCATCGGAGCCAACTCACCACCAGATGGTGATCAGTTGACAGCTCCGCGCCCCACTCTTCACCCGAGTGTCCAAGACATGCGGCCGCAAGTCCGATGACACGACCACAAAGTCGATCATCGAACTGCGACTTAGGGTGTCCTGGTGCCAAGTGCACATGTGGACACCCTTATGGTTGAACATGGTGTTCGTTATTGGGACAATCCGTGATGAGCACAGAAGTCCAATAACAGAACACCGCTCTGGTTCTGATCTGGGGGTGTTCCTCTCAATCACGCCCTTCCAGGTCTCACTGTCATTGCCTACATGAGCATTGAAGTCCCCCAGCAGAACAATGGAGTCCCCAGTGGGAGCGCTCTCCAGCAGCCCCTCCAAGGACTCCAAAAAGGGTGGGTACTCTGAACTGAACTGCTGTTTGGTGCATTGGCACAAACAACAGTCAGGACCCGTCCCTCCACCCGAAGGCGGATGGAGGCTACCCTCTCGTCCACCGGTGTGAACCAGCGGGCAATAAGTATACCCACACAGGTGCCTCTCACCATGGGCAAATCCAGAGTGGAAGAGAGTCCAACCCCACTCAAGACGACTGGTACCAGAGCCCAAACTGTGTGTGGAGGCGGGTCCGACTATATCTAGTCAGAACCTCTCTACCTCAAACACCAGCTCTGGCTCCTTCCCTGTCAGAGAGGTGTCATTCCACATCCCTAGAGCCAGCTTCTGTAGATGGGGATCGGATCGCCAGGTCGCACCGCACACGACCCCTATGGCCCATCCCATAGGTGGTGAGCCCACGGGAAGGGGAACCCATGTTACCCTTTCGGGCCCATAGGTGCAGGCCCGGACACCAGGCGCTCGCCTTCGAGCCCCACCTCTAGGCCTGGCTCCAGAGGGGGCCTGCGTCCGGGCAAGGGAAACCTAGATCCATTTGTTTCTTGCTTCATAGGGGTTTTTGGAGTCGTGCTTTGTCTGGTCCCTCCCCTAGGACCTGTTTCCCATGGGTGACCTTACCAGGGGCGTGAAGCCCCAGACAACTTAGCTCCTAGGATCATTGGAGCACAAACCCCTCCACCACAATAAGGTGACAGCTTACACGAGGGGCTTCCAAATCTCTGTGGAGTTATTTTGCTCCACTCTTCCTTGCAGAATTGCTTTAATTCAGCAATAATGTAAGGTTTTCGAGCATGAGCAGCTTTGTCAAGGTCATTCCAGAGCATTTTAATTTGATTCAAGTCTCGGCTTTGACTAGACCACTCCTAAACTTTCTTTTTTTTTAAAGTGATTTAGAAGTTGACTTGCTGATGTGTTTTGGTTCATTGTCTTGCTGCAGAACCCAAGTGCACTTCAGCTTGAGGTCACAAACTGATGGGTAAAAATTCTTCAGGATATTCTGGTAAAAAGTGAAATTCCTGGTTCCATCAATCACAGCAAGTCGTCCAGGTCCTGAAGTAGAAGCAGCCCCAGAACATCATATTATCATCACCATGTTTATTTTTTTTGTTTTTGTTTTTCTATCTTTCTGCAATGCTGTGTTACATTTACACCAAATATAACAAGACACACACCTTCCAAAATGTTCAGCAAAAAGTAAAATCATAGAATATTCTCCCAAACGTTTTGGGAATCATTCAAATGTTCTTTTTTGTTTTTGTTGTTGTTATCAAAAGCAAGACGAATCATGTTCTTTTTAGTCAGCAGTGGTTTTCGCCTTAGAGCTCTGCCATGGAAGCCATTTTTGCACAGTCTCTTCCTGATTGTTGAGTCATGAACACTGACCTTAACTGAGCAGAGGAGGCCTACAGTTCTTTAGATGTTGTTATAGGTTCCTCTGCAGTGGTGGTTTCTGATATGGGCCAAATGGGCAGCCGCCAAGGGTGGCATCCTGTGGAGGGCGGTACTCAACATTTAGAGACGTGTCTGCCAGCACCCCCCTCCCCACCGTTGACAATCGGCCAAGGGGGCACAACTGATGTCCCTCACACAGGGTTCAATTTGGTCCTGGACCGCTTCGCTTCCTCTGTGACCTCCTGGATGAGTTGTTGGTGTGTCCTTGGGGGAATATTTGTAGCCCGGCCACTCCTGGGAAGGTTTGCCACTGTTCCGTGTTTTCTCCATCTGTCGATAATGGCTCTCACTGTGGTTCGCTGGATTCCTAAAGCTTTAGGAATGGCTTTCTAACCCTTTTCAGACTGATCGATGTCAATTACTTTATTTCTGATCTGTTCTTGAATTAATTTGTATTGTGGCGTTTTGTTGAGCCTTTTTTAGATCTTTTGGCTGACTTCATTTTGCCAGACAGGTTCTGTTACAGTGATTTCTTGATTGAACAGGTATGGAGGTAATCAGGCTTGGGTGTAGTCAGTGAAAACGAACTAGGCTTTCCCAAAAATGTGTTTAGTCACAGTTAATTCATGATTTAACAAGGGAGGCAAGTAGTTTTTCACAGAGGGCCAAGTCGCTTTGAATAGTTTTTTCCCCGCTTATAAATACAATCACCATTTAAAAACTGAATTTTTAGTTTACTTGAGCTATTTTTGTCTGATATTTACATTTTTGTTGATGTTCTTAAACAATGTGGGGAAACTGTAAAAAAGTAAAAATTTTAGAATAGGAGAAACTTTTTCACAGCACTGTACATATACTGTACATATATACACAGACCCACCCATTTATGTTGTATATGCTGTAGAAACATCTTTATTTTGGTTTGTGGGAAAGGAAATTTCTTATTCGAGTCTGAAGATGAAAAGACTGGGAAACCCTGACAAATTACAGAGAGTCATTAAGACAGGATTTGCACCAAGGCAGAAAGCATTGTTTGTATTTATTATCTTTCCTGGAAAAGGTCACAAAGCAACCCAATGTTTTAATCCAACTCCGAGCATGAAAGCTGTGTGATACCTCTATGTAACTGCCAGCAGGAGGGCTTCTGACTAGCTCCTCTTGGGTTGTCTTTGGAGGTCCTTGCTCTACAAGCACGAGAATCAATATCCCCCACCCTCTCTAAACACGCACACACGCACGCACGCTCACACACACGCACACACTTAAAATCCAGACGATACTTTTGGCTTTTACCAACAGATTGGCACGATAGCAGTTACATCGATAACTAAATTGGCTAAACAGAATTAATTGATTCGAACAAAATAGAAACCTCACCAGTGGAAAAACAAAGCAGAAATGAGTTTCTCAGCAGTTTCCATCTCACAGGCCGCGTCCTCCTGCAGGGGTTTTCCATGAGTTTACTTCCGCTGTTTCTCTTTCTCTACCAACATGAACGTGATCGAACCCCTCCAAAAAATGTCCTTTGTGACCAGTCGCAGCGGTCACATGGCTGGATCATTCAGCAGTATTATCTATCTATCTATCTGCGAAGAGATAGAGAGAAAGAGAGAGAGAGAGAGAGAGAGAGAGAGAAGAGAAGAGAGAGAAGAGAGAGAAGGGAGAGAGAGGGCGACAGCAAAGTGTGAGTGAGAGAAGAGTAGAGGGAGAGGTAAATCCCGGGATACGTAAGTTGAGCACGAGCCTTACAATGTGGGTCCTTGGTTTACGATGGAGCTCGGTTCCTACCCTACGCTACCCTGCAATAAGTCTGAAGCTGTAAAATATGTTGAAATCACTTGTAGGTCATAAATATAAGACAATTAAAACAGAGAGTGGCAGCATGCAAGCCTAGCGGTTAGCACATCTGCTTCACAGTTGAGAGGTCTGGGTTCAACTCAGCCTTCCTGTGTGGTATTGCATGTTCTTCCCGTGCTATACGTGGGGGTTTTGTCTGAGGATTTGAATGATGGATAATTCAGCTCCGACACCCACGTGGAGCACCAATGATCCCTCATACCTTCCAGATGTTTCTTTCAAGCAGTAGGATAATCATGCTTGAGGCATAAAAAAAACAAGCAGGTAAAAAGTAGGCCTATACATCAATGGCAAATCTGTGTTTTTCTTTGTCAGGATCAAAGTCAGAAAAAAGGGAGAAATTTACGTGCATTATTATTCAGCTTTGGGCGCAAGGCTCAATTTTTGTTGCTGTTAGGGGTGCCCTGCAGTTCCGGTTTTGGAACTTGGGTGGCGCCTTGCACCTTGTCTCTCCCTCTTCCCCTCTTTCTCTCCAGCAGTCAGCAATAAATCACTCTAAATCTACTCCCTCCGCCTCAGTCTGCTCTCGGGTCCCATCCAACTCACATCTGACTTTGCATCGTGACAGCAGAAAACGTATCTGCCGGTGTGTGTCAAATATATCTACTAAATGTAACTTCCAATCGACAAACGACAAACTTCTCTAGAGTCAATATTTTATTCATGAACCAAGACCCACATATATACATATAACATTGCATAAATACTCTGTATATTCTACTTCCTTCTGTGATCTCAATAACAAATAAAAATAATATTAAAACGGCCACATGATTATATTTAACAGGCTGTACAAAAATAAATAATGTTTGGATATTTTGTAAAAAAAAAAAAGAGGAAAAACTGCACAAACAAAATGCCTTCACAGAAGGCAGGAGAGACTTACTTATGAAGTAGTAGCAGGAGACAAGTCCCTCTTTAGGTCTCCTCACACAAACACACACACACACGCACACACGCACACACACACGTCCATGCGCATACAAATTCTTTGGTTTTCAAGATATGGCTAAATGACAAAATACGAGGCATTCATAGAGAGAAAAGGAGTGTAACAATGTGCCGATGGTAAAAAATAAAAACACAAGTGAAGTGCTACAGGTTTGTGATAAATAAATGTTGAGTGATAGTTCAAAATAAATCTAAATTTCCATACCTGATGGGGTTACTAAGTAGAAAATGAGCTATTGCCACAGTAATCTCTAAAATCTGTCCAGCCCAGCTTGGACAAATGATATATATGTTTCAAATCTATGCATACTCTCACACACAAGCATACCATCGGAATTGTAAACAGCATGCTCAAATTCATTAACGTCTATATGCTCGTTGATGTGCCACTGCTGGACTCCAGAGATAGGTGGCAGATTTTGTTCCTCCAAGTGTGTGACAAGTCAGTGTGCTCTCTGACACTGTGTGTGGGTGTTTGTGGAATGTACAGATGCAGTCACTGAAATGGGGAATTAATGAATTTGCGAAATAGAGGTCAGATTGTCAAAGCAATCCTTAGCAGGCACCCTGATAGCACAGCTCCAGCAGGGGTCGTGGTCTGTCTTTGGAGTCACAGCTATCATGGGTCAGTGTGTGGCCATCATAGCCAATGCAGCGAAGCTGGCGTTTTCGGAAACCTCTGCCACAGGTCTTTGAGCATACGGACCATTCGCCAAGAAGCCAGGAGGGGCAAGGCTGAGAGGCACAGGATCGTGAGGCCAAAGGTCGTAGCTCCTCTGGGCAATCTTTGGATGGACGGCCCTGGGGATCCAGACACACCACTTCTCTCTGTTGCATCCCACCTCCACAGGTCTGAGAGCAGGGACCCCACTCCATCAGAGTCCACTCAGCAACGCCCAACTCTCGGATAGCATTGATTGAATGCCGACGCCCTCCGTTGGTGTTGACAGAAGCAGCATTGTTGGGTCGGGGAGCAAAGTAGCTGTACTTCACTCTGGGCCTTGGGGCTTCCCCCACAGACAGTACCTGAATGGTGAGAGGCTCAGGGAGGGGGAAAAAGCTGCGGAGCCGCTCTAGACTGGCAGAAGAACCGCTGTACCGCAGCAGTGCCCCTCGCAGTGTGATGTCAGACTCCATGGTCATTAGCTTATAGTCACCATTCAACAGGTAAGTACCATCCTGTTGGCGCACTGCCAGGTAACTGTTGTCATGATGACCATTGCCAGGGGCGCGCTGTTTGACATCAAGATGGGTGGCACCTGCAGGGATTGTCACCACGTCTCGGTAGCCAGGCCTGGATCAAAGACAACAATTTGTTGGTTTAGCTAAACCGTGACCCTAATGCTTTCCGAGCACAAGTCTTTATTTATATGCCAGCTGACTTTGAGTGAGAGGCAGGGTACACCCTAAACTGGTTGCCAGCCATTCGCAGCGAACATACAAACAAACAACCATTCACACTCACATTCACACCTTTGGACCATTTAGAGTTTTCATGAACCGAGCATGCATGAGAAAATCCACAAAAGGATGGGGAGTACAACATGCAAGCTCCACATGAAGATGTTCCAACAGAGATGTGAACCATTATTTGACCAGGCACTAATTTTTATCTACCTGTCTTTATTAATCTTCAGAATAAAAAGTGTCTTGGATATTCACCTGGCACGCTCCAATGATCCCGATACTTTCTGGCAGGTGGCGCCATCCCCTCCACACACACCACATTTATCGTAGCGCTGGTTGGAGCCAATAACTCGATCGCATCCTGCCTTGACACACTGGCCTTGAACACAAACTGAGGTAGAATCAGGGCTGCAGGGTGTTCCATCTGCCACCTGGGGGCAACAGACAAACAAACTGAACTTAAAGTCCTGCCGAGAAAGAGTTATTTAAGAACTGTACGTCAAGAGGTAAGAAGTACATCGGAGGCCTTGGGCAACCTAGGGGCCCGGAAGACAACACCTGGTCATTCAGCTTGCATGTCAGCACAAAGATGATCAAGAGTTGTCAAAAGATTAAAAACATAATGTGCCATATATTGTAAAATTATTACCTTAGATTTGAGGACAAAGAAGTATCCTGTTCCCTTGGCCCTGCACACAAGCTTGCACCGGTCTTTGGGTGAAACCCCAGCATATTTGGGCACCCATTCAACACCCTCGCCTGATCCAAGAGACACTTGGGCTGACATGTCATTGTGAGCCAGACACTGTTCCTCCCGGAATGACAAGCCTGAAGAATAAAGAAAAGACTCAGTGGTCAGGTTTGTTTGCCATTTTACCGCAGAACTGCACAGGGAGGTTTTTAATGATTTGCACCAAAGTGACTGCTGACTTACCGGTGGTGTCAGGGCAGGCCTCTGTATTACAGGAGCGATACTGGATCCTCTTGCCCTCACAGTACTTGCCTCCATTCTTCGGCAAAGGGTTATCACATGAACGGAAGGAGTATTGCACCCCTCCCCCACATGTCCGTGAGCAGTCACCCCAGGGACCCCACACTCCCCAACCTCCATTGACAGGAATCTAGAAATGTTACATCGGGATAGGTTACAGTCTGATTTCAACCTGATTAGGCATAAAACTAAAATATGTTCCTGCTGAGTGGTCAGATGGAGTCGAGGTCCTACCTGATGTTTGGAAGCTTGGCTCTTTGTGAGACACTGGCCGGCCAGACAGTAGCTATTGTGCCCACAGGGGGTTCCATCAGCCCATGGGGAGTTCTTGGTCTGGCACACCAGCAAACCATTGGATGTTGTCACGGTGCACCACAGAGCCGCGCATGTGGTGCTCAGGTCAGGGCAATGTTGGGAGTCGTCGCCGAAAGTCAGCCGACACTGATGGTCTGCATCGTAGACTGTCCCGGGGAGGGGCTGTGGGAGCGGTTGAGGCTTGACCGGCTTATCAAGCAGACACTGACCATGGCCATTGTCAAGAAAAGTGGTGACCATGAGGGCAGAACAGGGGGACCACGGCTGCTGCTGGTCAAGATTGGACAGGGTGGAGGCCATCATGTGCGAGCCCCAGTGGGGGCCGTTCACACCAGAGCACAGTTGGGCATCATCATGAGGCATGTTGAAGACATGACCTACAGAACAGCACAACAAAACAACAGTTTGTAGTGCACGCAATCGATTATTTTCACACATCCGAACACAGCCTTTTTCTACTCACCTAGTTCATGTGCCACAGTGAATGCAGCTTGCAGTCCATCATCTTCAATGATTGAGCAACTTTTGTCTGGGTCACACACGGTGCCTACATCAGCCATTCCAAGAGTGTCACATGAATGGGCACCACACAGATCCTAAATGAGCAGATGAATGAGTTAAAACATGCTCTTTCGTACTTTTTCCTCATCCGTAAATCGCTCACAATTCTCCTCGTCCCCCTCCAACCTACCGTCCTGGTGAAGAGCATAGCTGTGTCATAGTGCTCAGGGTGGCGGTCACTAGTGGGGTTGTGCTGCCGCTGCCACTGGCAGAAGTTGCGGAGGGTCATGGCAGCGTTGGACGACACTTGAGGGCCTCTCTCTTCCTCGTAGACCACCAGCAGCTTTACCACGGCCAGGCTGATGGAGTTGTGGATGCTGGGGTGGCGGTACAGGCGGGATGCCACGGCCATGATGGTGAGGAGGTAAGCCTTGAGCCTGGCACCGTGGAACTCAGCCATGGACTGGTCAGCCACCAGCATAATCTCCAGATAGCGGGGAGTGGAGACAAAACGCCTGGTCCTGTGATGGGCTGGGGGGGGAATTGGAAAATATATTAGAGCCCATCTCTCAATATTTATCTGCGTTTCCTCTTGTCATTTTTAGTTGTTCCTAATTACACTTTTTTTTTGTGAAGAGATCAAATACAGTGCAGTTTGGTAATTATCACTTTCCAAATTTTATTTTTGTTGAACATATTCTGCTGTTGATCAGGGCAGTGTGGTGGTCTCGGTTAGCATGCCCACGCCACGTTCAAGATGCTGTTCCAACCTGAGCTGGGGCCTTCTTGTGTGGAGTTTGTATGTTCTCCCTGTGCCGAGAATGGGTTTTCTTCACGGACAGCACTCCAACTTCCACCCACGTTCCCAAAACATGCAAGTTGGCTTCATTGAAGACTCAAAATTGCAGGGAAAAGCAGATGGCTGAAGAAAGTTGCGTGTGTGTGGAGGAGGCAGGACGCCTTGACTCAGAGTCGTGGTTCCTCGTCCTCCTTCTTTGTGTTTTCAAAATAAACTTTTTCTGCTGGAAAGTTCTGAGATAGTTTGTTGGGGGGAAATCCTTGTACCAGGACACGAGTTCGCACCTCTCAGTAGACTAGTCCTGCTTAAACCCTTTCCTACCCCTCCCCCCTTCCTCCTATTTCACCTCTGAGATGTAGATCCTGTGCCAAAACACTCCGCCCCTCCTGGCACAGGTTGCACGGCGCTGTCATATTGTCACTGAGTCGTCAATTATAGCTGCGCGCACGCGCACACACACGTTGTTGAATTGGCAGAACACTCGAACACCTTAGTTTGATACAATATGAGTGTTGTTGTTTTTGTGTGTGTTTGTGTGTGTGTGTGTGTGTGCACATAATCCTGTATTAACCATTCAAAACACACTTACTATTATCGATTGGTATCGAGCTGCGGATGCTGTGAAAGCGCCACATGAATCAAGTTGGGAGTTGAGTTTCTCCGAATGAAATTATCCATTTTAAATTAGAATTTAAAGGCATTAGTATATACACTATATGTCACATTGCATTCTATATGTATACAGTATATGTGTATGCGCATATGTACAAATGCATATACTGTATATATATATATATATATATATACACGTGTGTGTGTGTGTGTGTGTGTGTGTGTGTGTGTGTGTGTGTGTGTGTGTGTGTGTGTGTGTGTGTGTGTAAAAACCTTACCTTTGCGGTCCGAGTTGGCGGCTTCGCGTTCGGGCTCATTTTCCGGACTTGCCGGCACCCTCTGCTCGTCCTCATTGACCCCACACATGGAGCCACCCTCACCGGCCGCTGTTCGAGCCCTCCGGCGGATGAGGTGGACCTCCTCCTCCTCCTCCTCCTCTTCCTTCACCCGGTCACTTGCGTTTCGGGGTTTGATGAAGTACTCTCGGCCGTGAAAGTAAAATCCACCAGTAAGCCCCTGGCACAGGTTGAGCGCAGCAGCGGAGTGCTCTTCTCCATTCACTGTGCCGGAGAAGAAACAGGCGGACTCGTCCGCGCTCTTGGGACCCTGGTTCAGTTCGGATTCGGGACTGCCCACAATGTGGAAGACGAACCCCGGGGACAAGAAGGTCTGATCGGGCTCCAACTGCAAGATGATCTCTTTACCAAACACGTCCAGCCTGTACAGCCTCATCTGCGACACTTTCTGCTTTTCTTCAGGGGAGAGGGTTCGCCCCGGTTCGGTGTCACCCGCCGTCGGGTCTAGTCTGACAGGCACTACGGTGCTCTCTTCCCAAGCGTTCTGGGTCAAGCCGGCGCACAGACAAGCCATGAACCCAACAGAAACACACACGAGCCACATCATACAACTGACTGGAATCCAACAAGCTGATAGAAACGATGCAAATGTTGACGCGGTGACGTAAGTTAAACCCTATAACTTCATACACACAACTCTAAAAAAATAAATAAAAATAGGACCAAATCCAGTGCAAATCCCAAGCAAGAGTCACACTGACAAAAAAAAAGCCTATTTGACTCAATGGAAAGCTGGATCTCTGTCGTAAATCCAACAGGTCTTTCGCCCTTCCTGCTCCTCCAAAACTGACTAAATGTCAGCGCCCGGTTTTGTCTCTAAGGTGCAGCGTTGCTTTTTTGCTCCTGCTGACCCTCCAGACGGATTTGCTGCACTTTGACTGGCAGTCAGAAATGTTGGACTTTATATACACTACGGCCCGGGGTCCCTCCCCTTTTCTGAGGGCACTTTGATCTGACAGGGGGCCAAGTCCTGTGCGCAAGCAAAACGTTTCAGGTTGTCATAATGATCAATCAATGTAAAATAAATACATAATTAAAAAAAAAAAAAGTAGATGAAAGGTCCTCTTGTGGATCGCCGATTTTTGTTTGTTTTGACCCTAAATATCAACACACTGTTTATCCCCCCCAAACCCCCACCCCCACCCCCACCCCGTATAGATTGCGCTCTATTAACGCCCCCATTTGGAACCTTTTCAATTAAAATGGCCGCCTTTTTAATCATTACACGTTGCAGTGTGAGTCCAGAGAAGACGACAAGCAACAGGTCAGGAAAGCGAACGGTAACCATAGTCGAGGTTGAGCCGCAGCCAGGCGGCGACCGAGCTCCACTTCTCGGGGAGAGGGAGCTGAGAGGGGCCGCTGAGGTCTTAAGGTGGAACGCTGCCGAAGCGGGGGGTGTAGGGGGGGGAGCTCCTGCATCGGAAGCCATACATATTCAGCCCCCGTCTGTCGACTTCTCACCCCGCCCGCCCGGACTTGTCCTCCTCTCCACGGCCCGCGAATAAAGTACCCCAGGGGTTTCACCTAAATAACTGTATGAGTGAGAAATCTCCTTTCTGACTACAACTTTATTCGCTTCAAATATGAAATGCGAACAGGCTCCTCAGAAACAACCATTTCGTCTATAAAAACAAAAAAACAAACAAACACAAATCCCCAATAGCATAGGGGAAACAGTTGTGGCCAGAAATATCACTAATGCAACCGAGAGCAGTGGAAAGTTTTTTTTTTCCCTTTACAGTCATCATAGGACAGCGTTTGGAAAACTACAAACGCCACGCCGAATCAATTAAAGTACTTTTTTTTTTTTAAACAGTCCACCTTAAAAATTACAGCTCGGAAAAGTGCGAGTGCAGTTCAACAATATCCACTAGAGGTCACAAACGAACTAAAAAAAAGGCCAAACGTTGCATCCTGCAATTACCAGTTTAACCGAAAGATCGCGCCGTTGTATTATACACAGAAAACACAGAAAGGCAGCCGTTATCGATCCATTTTCTAAGCCGCTTCTCCTCACTAGGGTCGCGGGCGTGCTGGAGCCTATTCCAGCTGTCATCGGGCAGGAGGCGGGGTACACCCTGAACTGGTTGCCAGCCAATCGCAGGGCACATCGAAACAAACAACCATTCGCACTCACAGTCATGCCTACGGGCAATTTAGAGTCTCCAATTAATGCATGTTTTTGGGATGTGGGAGGAAACCGGAGTGCCCGGAGAAAACCCACACAGGCACGGGGAGAACATGCAAACTCCACACAGGCGGGGCCGGGGATTGAACCCCACACCTCAGAACTGTGAGGCTGACGCTCTAACCAGTCACCCACCGTGCCGCCTTTTCTAAAAGCGTTTCTTCTCATTAGGGTGGCAGGTGAGTGAGTGGGAGCCAACCTCAGCTGACGAGAGACGGGGTGCAACATGGACTCTGGTCGCCAGCCAATCGCAGGGCACATAATACAAACAACCATTCGCACTCACATTCACCCCTATTGCCAATTACGAGTCTTCAGTCAAGCTGAGATGCATGATTCCTAAATTGAGCCAAGGGACATATTTGAATAAAGATGATTTTGTCTCCATTCACTCCCAAATGGGCCTGTTGGACACAAACCTATTTTTTGTTGCAGTCTTGTAATGTAACAAAGTACAAATACTTCATTACTGTACTGAAGCTGCATTTTCACATATTGCCAAAAGTAATGGCTCACCTTGCCTTGACTCACATATGATCTGAAGTGACATCCCCTTCTTAATCAATAGGTTTTAATATGACTTCTGAAAAGGCTTTCCACAAGGTTCTGGAGTGTGTGTAGGGAATATTTGACCATTCTTCCAGGAGGATATTTGTGAGGTCACACAGTGATGTTGGGCGAGAAGGCCTGGCTCTCAGTCTGCACTCCAATTCATCCCAAAGGTGTTCTATTGGGTTGAGGTCAGAAGTCTGTGCAGGCCAGTCAAGTTCATCCACACCAAACTCTCTCATCCATGTCTTTATGGACCTTGCTTTGTACATTGGTGCGCAGTCATGTTGGAACAGGAAGTGACCATCCCCAGAGAGTTGCCACAAAATTGGGAGCAATAAATTGTCCAAATGCTATTGGTATGCTGAATCCTTCAGAGTTCCTTTCACTGGAACTAAGGAGTTACAATTTTGGACAATTCGATGCTCCTAACTTTGTTCTTCAGTTCTTCCATTTCTTTACATTTCCAAGGCTGTGCACCAGTGCACAAAGCAACATCCATAAAGATGTGGATGAGAGAGTTTGGTGTGGATGAACTTGACTGGCTTACACAGAGTCCTGATGTCGCTTAAGCACATGTGAGTCAAGGCAGGTGCGCCATAAGTTTTGGCAATATACGGTATCTATACTTTATTTATACTTTTACTTCATAACATTTCCTAAATGAAGTATAACTGTATGCGTTCACTCTGACGGCCTGTGATTGGATGGTGACCAGTTTAGGGTGTACCCTTCCCTCGCCCAAAGATAAACTCCAGCTAAACTGTGACCCCAGTGAGGATAAGCAATCCAGAAAATGGATGGATGGATGTTTACTCTGCTACTCCTGTCTTCGTTACTCGTTAGTACAAAATAAAATCTGAAGAAATTGTTTGTTGACACACTGTAATGGCTGAACCACGGCGCACAAACCGGAAGAATAGTGCTACCTGTAGTGACTTGGAAGAGCATTTACCTGTCGCTATACGTAGCTGGCATAGATAGACGAACAAAGGTACATTATTAGTAGTAAATAAATGATCACTTTCAGACCAAATTGGATAATTTCCCGTGGCACTCCTGATAATATGTTGTTTGCCACAACTGCAATCCATCCATCCACCCAGGTGAGCTGGAGCCTATCTCAGCTGACTTTCCGCAAGAGGTTGGGTATATCCTGGACTGGTTACCTACCCATTGCAGAGCACACATTGACAAACATTCACACTCACATTCGCACCGACTGTATGGACAATTTTGAGTCTTCATAGAAGCACTTGCTGTGCATTAATTTCAAGGTCATACAGTGTTAGCCATCCATCCATCCATTTTCTGCTGGAGTCTATCCCAGCTGACTGTGGGCGAGAGGCGGGGTACACCCTGAACTGGTCGGCAGCCAATCGAAGGGCACATATAGAGAAACAACAATTCGCACTCACAATCCCCACCTACGGACAATTTAGAGTCATAATAGACTAATATCAAGGAATGAAAAATTACAAATACAACATTGTAGTTCGTTGTGTGCATGCACATTAATCTTTACCATTTACTTTTCAAGTCCATGTCCTGTACCTATGCTAAAATTCAGTACATGAAGGGGGTACTTGGATGAACAGTACATGGGAAACGTACATGATATTCTTGGGGTAAAAACTGTGAGTTTTGTCATATTTTGTGAAGTGTTTGTATTGCAAAACAACAAAGAAAATAACACAGACAACAAGGTGTTTAAATATAGATATTTTATGTACATCACACGACTAGAAAAGAAACACTATAGTCTTACACTGAGGATTCTGCATAGTCCTAAATTAAATAGTAATCTGATACAAAATTACTACAATAAATAAAGCTCATCTCGTTGCTTTGTTATTCACACATAGCAGTTGTACAAACAATAAATTACAAGCTCAGTGCTGTTTTTGCTGTTCAGCGAGAGGGCTTTCCTCAAAGGAACAAAGTGTGTGTTTCAGTGAGGTGTACAGATGTGCATATGGCTCTGCAAATTGCTTTGAATACTAACACATACATTGAAATCATCTATTGTTCAAGAAGGTTTACATCGAGTTGTTAAATTGCAATGTGTAAAGGAGGGTACACACATACTGATTTTGAAAATCTTTTTTTTACGATTTTTCAAATGTCAGAGACCCACATGATGAGGAAAGAAATCACCATGTGTGTCTCACTGCCCTTCTCGTGTGTGGTGTACCCGAGATAACCACCGCACCACACCACACAGAACCATATCGCCATAGGTCAGGATAATCTTTCAGAGAAATCCAATAATCAGTTCCGCTGAGTTTGATTAGCAGTGGCTTCAAATGCTCATATTTAGCCTGATTATCGGCATGTGTGTACCCTGCTTTAAGGCAGTGCACACCAATGGAAATTTCCCAGTGTCTTGTCTTTGTTTGCATTTTTTTTCTGTCACTCTCTATGCATGTAAGCAGACTCACACACATACACACACACACACACACACACACGCACGCATGCACACACTTCAAAAATGAAGCAAAATAAGTGATCCGTCTCTAACCTCCATGAATGTGAATCTTAAGGACAGTCACGGTTACTTTTCCCCTCTGACAGCTGACTTTGAAAGAACACTGTTGTGTTCTTTAGAATGCGCAGGGGATTAGCGCAATCAACGCTTGTGTCATAAGGAAGAACATTCTTCCTGAGTTATTGCAGAGCAAATGAACTTCGAGAACCTGAGCAAGTCTCGAACTCAATAAAGCTTTTGTACTGCTGTATATTATTGTGCAGAATGGACAGACTGTAAAGCACCATTTAAACACCGAATGTCTGGGTTTCCCCGTCCATTGTTGGTCAACGTCTTCCCCATCCCTTGATAGCTGGAGGGTCAAAGCAATGACGTAAGCTGGAGGGCGAATGACGTGTGTCTCCCTTATTTAGGAGGATATACAGTATGACTCAAAACACACACGCTCGAACACACGCACACACACACACACACACACACACACAGCAAAAGACAAACAACGTTTGGATGCGGAAACAAAGTTGAGTCACCAACATGCAACACAAATGCCTGACTACAAAATAAACAGGTCCTTGCTTAACTTTTGCTCTGCAAATGTGATTCTGAGACATTCTTCAAGCACAGTCTCTGTGAGACTTGGTCCAACATTCACAGTCCTGATTAAGGTTTTAGATGATGTCTTAAATTCGTTGGTCCCTCGTCCAACATGCAGCACTTGATCATTTTATCGGTCCACTTTTGTTGTCCTACAAAGCCTTGTTCCCCTCCTCCTGCCATTTTAACATTTTCTTCCAAGACAGTGTTTAAAAGCAGAAGGGCGGGAATTCAGCAAACATCCCTTGGACAATTTCCCGCCCTGGTCCTTACACTGGACTGTCCTGCTGTGCCAGCCAGTGTCACAAGTCCTGGAGCAGATCATCCATGCTCCTGTCACCCATTGGGGCCCGGGAAGTGGTGTAGACAGACTGGTAGCTGTCGTTGGCGCAGGAACCAGGATAGTGGGAGTGGGGGACGATGTAGTAAAGCTGCTGGTGGTGGTTCTCGTTGTGACAGTTGTAGTGCCCTGCAAATGGGCCAAATTCAAACTGGGGACAAGCAGTGGTGGGGGCTTCTGTGGGGTTGTCCGGCGTGGCGTGAAGAAGCTATAACGGACATCCAGCGGCTTTTTAGCATCTGTGGCAAGGATCTGGACTACCAAGGCTTCTTGGAGGGCCCCAGGGCCCATGCTGTGGAGCCACTCATCCCTTTGACTCCAGCCACTGTAGTTAAGCACAGAGCCGTTGAGCGGAATGATGCTCTCTGAGGTGGAGATCATGAACTTGCCATTGAGGAGGTAATCCCCACTGGGTCTCCGGAGGGCGAGGTAGGCGGTGAAACGGGTCTGGTCTTTTGCCTTGTGCTGACGAACCTTGATGTGTGTGGAGCCTACAGGGATCTTCACTACATCCGTGTAGCCCTTACTGTTTGTCAGGGTGAAAGGAAAGATTTGGTTAGCCAATAAAATAACTATACAGACAATAGTCTTAGTGGTAATATAAACATAACAAGCATGCGCAGGTAAGTCAGCAGACAACTTTTGCTTTTTCATGCCTATTTGCCAAATTTATTACAAATGTATTAATTATGGCTCGCCGCCATATGTCCTTCTTCTGTTGACTTGAATGGCTTTATACATTTTTTGTGAGCTATTTGTCCATTTGTATGACATTTTTCTTGCATCAGGCTGACTGTATACCTTTTCATGTCATGTTACGGTCCTCACACGTCTGCTCAATTGAGCTGTAACAACTTTGCATGTACACAGACAGTATAGTCCCCTTCCAAGCACACATAAACATCACCCAGTCTGCATACTTTCACTTTGGAAACGTCAATCGCCTTCGTCCATCCCTCACCCCTCACATTGCTGCTGTCCTTATTCATAGCCTCGTCACTTCACGCCTGGATTATTGCAACTCTCTCCTGTTTGGTCTCCCCCACAAGTCACTACAAAAACCACAGCTTCTCTCAAGGACCCCCTCCACTCACCACATCACTCCAGCCCTGCAACATCCCCATTGGCTCCCTGTCCAATACCCCATTCCAATATAAAATACTGATCTGCACCTTCAAGACCATAAATGACCTCGCCCTGGTAAACTGTATCCTGCTGATCTCCTTGCATGTTGCCAGACCCACCTGCTGTCTCAGATCTTTGTCCTCCCTCCATCTAAACGTCACATTTCTCCCTTCTACCCCCCCCCCACACACACGTCTTTGTAACTCCCCACTACCTGACCTCTGAAACATAGACTCATTAACCGTCTTCAAATACAAACTCAAGACACACCTATTCCGGACTGCATATTCACTTTAATGTTTCCCATATCATTTGCCATTTTAATTTATGTTCTGTTATTTGTATAGTATTGTTTGATTTCTTTTAACTTGTACGGTGATCTTCAGAGGCTTGAAAGGTGCCTTTAAATAAAACAAATTATTATTATTATGAGTAGTAGTAGTATTATTATGATGATTATTATTATCATCATCATAAAAATAGATATGTTTTGTTTTATCCTGCGTTTGGCAAGAGAGTTTTCTTTGTTCTTACCTTTTCTTGGTGAAGTTTCCCACAACCCGTATGCATCCTGTGCTGTCACCGCCACATATACCACACTTGTCAAACTGAAGCTTGGAGCCTATGATGCCATCGCAACCTGTTCGCACGCACCTCCCCTTCACGCACACCGAGCTGCTGGAAGGACGACACTCGGTCCCGTCTATCACCTGAAAACAGAGGGTTTCTTTAACCTAAAAATGCTTTTTCACTGAAATGTCCCAGTTCCATTTTTTGCCAATAGCTCACCCTGTGCGAGAACACCACATAGTAACCGGTTCCTTTTGCTCTGCAGGTGAGTTTGCAAACATCTTTAGGGAGAACTCCAGCATATTTGGGCACCCACTCAACAAATGTTTTCACCCCTTTAGGATCTGTCTGAGGGCCATTGCGCACCGCACATTGCTCCTGTCGGAAACTCTTATCTAGAGGAAACGGTGAAAAGACACATTTTGTAGTGTATTGTACTTACATCCCATTCCAATGCACGATACTGCACTCACTCGATGGTGGGCATGGTGCAACATTGCAGGACCGGTAGATGGCTCTCTTCCCAGTGCAGTAACGCCCATTGTTCCGCGGTGGCGGGTTGTTGCACAGCCGCTGGGCGAATTGCACTCCACCACCACACGTTCGAGTGCATGAGCCCCAAGAACCCCAGGAGCTCCAGCTGCCATGGTTGGATGACTGCGGCGCAGTGCAGAAAGGGAAGGGTCAGTCACATCGAGATTTTATGCTTCCCCAGAAAGGCAGAAAGTTTCAAATGCAGTCACCGCCTACCGAGTAATGTCTCTTGCGTGTTTTGTCCACACACTTCCCCTGCAGGCAGATGCGCCCCTTTCCGCAGGGTGTTCCCTCCACGGCTGGCAACTTCTTGGTCAGACACACCATCTGTCCCTGGCGAATAACTGCACACCACAACCGGGAGCACACGTCCATACCAGGGCATACGGTGTATTCTGGCCCGAAAGCAAGGCGGCACTGGCGCACGGCATCATAGCTCTGCCCCGGGAGCTCTTCGGGACCCAACAGGGGTTGACGGGGGGAGTCGAGAAGACACTCGGCTGGGACAGGGGCAGTGTCGAGAATAAGATGATGCTGGCGGTACATTACTTGTCTCTTCACAATGTCTTCACACTATACTTTATGGCCATGGTGAAGAAGCTTACATATGATCTTTGGCTGTGCTACAAATACATTCCTTGCTCAGTGATAGAAACTGTGGAAGTTCACGCAAGAAAATGCTTTAAAAACCTCACCATTGCCATCGTCAAAGAAGTCTGTGATGGTGGCCGAGGTACAGCGGCTCCAAGGTTTGGACGCATCAATGGAGGTGAGGATGGAGGACATTAGCCTCTTGTCGCTGTTCACGCCGAAACGCTCCTCACAGAATTTGGAGTCGTCATGGGACAAACCGAGCAAATGGCCTGAGGCAGACGGGGGAAGGAATTGAAATGTTATGTATGGTCGATGGAGGCGGAAAATGATGCCACAGGTTTGCACATGCAGCAAGAATGGGAAAAGAAAACACAACGAGCACTCAGGTAATCCTCTCATGGTAATCAACAACCACAGAGGTGCTGACAGATGAGCCAGTCCAAACTTGTCTGTATCTCTCTTTGTCTTAACAAGTGTATCCATGCTTACCGATCTCGTGCGCCACTGTGAATGCGGCGTGAAGCCCGTCATCCTCAATGACGGCACAGCTTCTTTCTGGTGAGCAGATAGTGCCAACGTCTGCCATTCCCAAGGTGTCACAGGAGTGATGGCCGCAGAGGTCCTGCACAGATGTAATGCAGTGACTTTAAAGCAGCCCCAGGACTTGATATTTACTCTCCCTTTAATGTTTCTTCCACCACCATTTGCCAAACCAAACATTTGGTTACATGATATTGATTGTCACACAACCATGCAGACGAGGCCTCAGGGCAGTCTTGCCACTGTTCGCCGAACGCACTGATCAATTGATTAATTCCCCCCGTCATGTCAGAGAGGAAATGGCATGTGTGAACACAGACAAACATCGTCAAGAAGACGAACATTCGCCCTAAATCGTGCTGACGGGCCTGCTGGGCTCTAGAGGGAGGGTGTTTACCCGGTTTACCCGGTGGACCAGTTAGGAACAAACTGCCTTGTGTTATGCACTCACACTTGACTGATTGGGTGGGACCACTGCACACACACACACACACACATACACACAAATGTACATCACTCCTGTTCATGTGAATAAATACAGTACATGTGCTTGCAGGACACAAACAGGATAAATATGCGCATTACAGCAAGAAAGTGTGTGTTTACCAGTTAACTGCTGAACAGTTATAGTTGTTGACACACATGGCCAATGAGGGGAAACTTACACGCACTGAGTGCTCTTTCCTTTCTTACTGTGCGGACAAGCACAATGTTTGTTTTGAATCTAACAGTGGGAGTGTATAGAAAGTTTCTTACACTCTTTCACCCCATAACGTTTTTATGTTTTTTCACCAAAACCATCCAAGACAATGGTGTGAAAGCTTGTGTTTTTACAGCAAAGCATGAACCAAAAGAAGAAAAATATAAACTTTGCTTGTTTTCACTCCCAACATTATTTTTTCTTTCAAAACAGACAAGGGAGAAAACATAAAAGAGAAACAAATCAAAGGAAATTGACCAATGGAATGGGGATGGAGGAATGCCGGAAATGAAAGAGGAGAACTGGTGCGGGGCATAGGGTTACGGGGGGATTGGCACAAATAACAGGCGAACAGGTGGAAGGCTGGATTCGAAAATCAGGCGACGATCGGTGGGTTGTGTGCCAACGTGTGAGAGACTGACTGGTCTCAGCCAAGATTTGAGTGAAACAGCCAATCACACACACATGTTTAAAGGCTGAGTAAGCTAGTTTAGTTTACACTAAAAACACTACACATCTGATATCATGACTACATCAACCCAATAAAGACACACAATAGAGTGGAGACCACTCATACTCGTATGTATGTAACATGCAGCAATTATTTAAAGTGTAGTGGAAGTCGTAGTAGAGAAGTAGGTTTTCCTTTGCCAACAAACAGTGAGGAACCAGGAACCGCCTCAGTGATAGGTAATATATTAACTACATATTATGATGGGCTGCACGGTAGACGTGTGGTTAGCACATCAGCCTCACAGTTCTGAGGACCGGGGATCAAATCCCAGCCACGCCAATGTGGAATTTGCATGTTCTCCCCGTGCCTGCGTGGGTTTTCTCCGGGTACTACCACATCCAAAAAACATGCATGGTAGGTTGATTGAAGACTCTAAATTGCCCGTAGGTGTGAATGCGAGTGCTAATGGTTGTTTGTTTCTATGTGCCCTGCGATTGGCTGGTGACCAGTTCAGGGTGTACCCCGCCTCCCGCCCGAAGATAGGTGGGATAGGCTCCAGCATGCCCGCGACCCTAGTGAGGATTAGCGGTACAGAAAATGGATGGATAGATATTAGGATGCACTGGGATGGTCGTGTGCCAGTAAAATTGAGCGGCTATATGAGCTTTTGAAAGGAGAGTCGTGAAAAAAAATCACTGATGCGTCACCGTTAGTGAGGGCGAGTCCCATGTGGTGTGCCTGCTGTCCAGGGTCGAGACTTAAGGCTCCAGGGGCTGTCTGCAGGTTGTCAACAGATGCCAGACGAAGTATAATGTGTGAAATATCAAGAACAGGTAAAACAAATAGAGGGGCCATCTGCGACGGCGGCAAGAGCTGGGAAATGTACACCGTGATGTAGACAAAAACTCATGGACGCGGTGGGGTGGGGGTTTGACAAGTGGACAGGAAAGGGAGGAGTCGCCGCCACACGTGCAAATTCCATGTAAAAGGTTAAATGACATCACTATGCAGTCAAAGTCAGCAGACGTGCAAAGCACGGCGGGACAAGACTTAGGGCATTTATGGATTGGTATGCAGCCTGGGCATCCCATCACGCAGCCATTTGGCATTCACTGCCATGCCACGTTTGATACCAAACACTGTACGTCCCAACTTCCATCACACAGCAGTGGACCGTTACAACATTCTCAGCCACAATGGCCGCTTCACACTTGTTCGCCTTGTGATCGCCATCCATCATCAGGGTGGCGGGTAAGCTGAAGCCTATCCCAGCTGACTTTGGGCAAGAGGTGGGGTAAACCCTCGACTGGTCGCTGGCCGAGTTGCAGCGCACATATAAACAGCCATTTGCAAAAAGATTCACACCTTCAGACAACTTAGACTGCTCAATGAGCCTAACATCCGTGTTTTTAAAATGTGAATCCATGCAAAGTATGAGGAGAACATGCAAACTATCCTCAGAAAGGCCGGAGCCGAGATTCAAAACAGAAATCTCAGAATTGTGAGGCAGATGTGCCAACGACGAGTCCACCGTATTCGTTCACATGTGAAGTGAATCTCTATTTTTCCACAAAGTTTTTGAAAAACCTCAATTGAAAATACAGTATATAGGAGAATGAAATGGCCAGACAGAGACTATTGAGAAATGGTTCAAATATCGTTGTCTCACATGCTGAAATTCTTTGATTTCTTTTTTTCACCCACAATGCAGCTGGGTACAAGACACCTGAGCCAAATGCAGTTATTTCCTGGCAGTGCTCTTTCAAGGGAAACAGTAACTTTGTGCTTGCACATTCCTGTTTCACTCACTGCTTTCCTGCAGTGTTTAGATGTGCAGGTCTGCCCATCATGTTGATTGACAGGTTTAAGTGACAGCAATTTTAGTCCTCAGTCACAGCCAAGAATCCTGAGGATTGGGCTTTCAGAGCCAAATAGGTCAGGGGTCAACGTTAAAGTGAACTGCTGCCGGCTTTTATGGGCTTATTAAGGGCATGACCCAAAAATGGGGTCATGAAAGAGGAGCCAATACACTAATTTGTCTGAAAGACATGCAGTCGATAATAGTAACAACATAACAACAGTTTGATGGTTTGCAGGGCAGGTGAGGGTTCACATGCTTCTACGGGTTCAGTTATAAAGAAATTGAAAAGGTTCCAGAGAAGTGTGTACAGTGTTAGATGTGTGAAAAGATTTTACATCCAAAAATGGGCTGCATTGCCAAAATCAGGTAAGTCCAATGTGTTGCCAATGTAACTTGTTTTGGAAGGATAATTGTGCAAATCCACAAGGCGTATTCGGGCCACACTAAAAAGAAAAAAAAACATTACAAAACAAAACATTTTGGACAAAAAGTTGCACAATTTCGCGATTAAATTATAGAGTAAAATGTATATAATAGCTGCATGATATTTTGTCTTATCATCGTCATTGCAATGCACGCAATGTATGCAATAGAGTGTACTGTAATATACAGAGAATCAACTGTAATATTAAATGTGAGCAGCAGAGGGACCTGTTTGGACATGCTCAAAGGATTCAAAGAAATGGGCGTGCTGTACTTCCTATTTTGCTCTTTAGAATGAAACTACAGTAGTCAAGGCACGTGGCAGCTGCGTGAGTGCACGAGGTGCATTCAGGGACATGCGTAAATGTGTGCTTTTGTAATACAGTACATAATTCTAAAAATGGATTACTAGAAAAATTATCATTTGTATCGGAATGCTTAATTTTAAACACTGTACTATGATAATATGGAATTTATTTGGTTTTGTAATATAAGAATAGAGAAATGATTTTGTTAAGATCGTCAGCCAGAGCTGCAACGAATGCAAAGTTATCAATGTCCTTTCACCATCGTTCCTTTTATACTGTGTTGCGTGTTTTTGTTTTCATATTAAGGACAAAAGTCCTGTTTTTGTTTTAATACCTCATTTTAAAAAATGCTATTAAAGGAACAAGTTTTTCCTCATGTTTTTGAGATTGTAGGGTGAAAGCTGCAGCTAGCAACTAGTTGATGACTGAATGGGTGGCAGCAATGGGAAAATGAAATTCCAGTATTTTGAGAGTAATACTGTAATATGTCGGCAACATAAAAAAATAAAAAGAACTATGAACTAGTTCACTTTTGGACCGGTGAACTTAGTTAAAAAAATTTAATTATGAACTCTGAAATGAAGTAGTTCGTTTTTTGAACGATGAGCCGAACTTTGAAGTAGCTTGCGTAAAAAAATGAACTTTCCCAACACTGATCCTGTGTAATTTCCATCCAATTTCCATTCCATCCATTTTGTTTACCGCTTATCCTCACCAGGGTCGCGGGCTGCTGCAGCCTATCCCAGCTATCTTCGGGCGGAAGGCGGGGTACACCCTGAACTGGTCGCCAGCCAATCGCAGGGCACATAGAAACAAACAACCATTCACACTCACATACACACCTACGGGCAATTTACAGTCTTCAATCAATCTAACCCTGTATAATTTCACATCAAAAAATATATTGCTGGTTTAAAAAATAAATCTCTGTAATTTTTTACCAATATCATGCAGCCTAATATATATATATATATAAACAGGGTGATTGAAAAGTAACTCCCTATTTTAACATACTTATAATTTCTTCATATAATGTAATCTTTTTCTAATTTTTCCATGATTAAAGGAGCAAATCTATTCTACCAAACCAACGACTTTGGAAGAACTTGAAGGGCGAAGTTATGTCTTCCATCCCACAAGAGTTCCTTGTGAAATCAGTTAATGCAGTTCCCAGGCGGCTTGAGAAACTGCTGGCTAATGCTGACGCTCGTATCGAATTTTAAATAAAACTCCATGCAATACACTTTCTTCTCATGGTCATTTCTTGTAAGAATTGTAGTTCAGAAATGAATAAACTTAAAAATAAAAAAATACATATATATATATATATATATATATACATATATATATATATATATATATATATATATATATATATATATATATATATATATGTGGTCGATTGGTTAGAGCGTCAGCCTCACAGTTCTGAGGACTGGGGTTCAATCCCCGGCCCCGCCTGTGTGGAGTTTGCATGTTCTCCCCGTGCCTGCGTGGGTTTTCTCCGGGCATTCCAGTTTCCTCCCACATCCCAAAAACATGCGTGGTATGTGCCCTGCGATTGGCTGGCAACCAGTTCAGGGTGTACCCCGCCTCCTGCCCGATGATAGCTGGGATAGGCTCCAACACGCCATGACCCAAGTGAGGAGAAGCGGCTCAGAAAATGGATGGATATATATATATATACACACAGTCCTCTCCAAATGTATTGGGTCAGGTCCTTTGTTTTTGTTTTATCCTGCAGACATTTGGGTTTCAGATCAAAAGATGAATATGAGACAAAAGTTTAGAATTCCAGCTTTAATTTCATGATATTTACATCTAGATCTGTTAAACAACTCAGGAAAGCGCCCCTTTTGTTTGAACCCACACACTTTTCAAGTGAGCAAATGTATTGGAACATGTGACTGATTTGTGTTTCTAGTTGCTCAGGTGTTTTAGATTGACTGCTTAAACATTAAATAGTGCTTGTTTTTGGCTTTGGATTTCACCTGTGAAAACTGCATTTGTTGTTCAGCAAACATGAAGACCAGAGAGCTGTCAATGGGCGAAAGGGAAACCATTTTGAAGCTGAGAAATGAGGAAAACTCGATCAGTGCTATTTCACAAACATTGGGCATAGCCAATACAACAATTTGGAATGTCCTGAAAAAAAAAGAAACTTCTGGTGTACTGAGCAACAGACATCGAACAGGTCAGCCAAGGGTATCAACAGCACTTGATGACAGAATCATCATGAGCGTTGTGAAGAAACACCCAAAGACAACAGTCAGTGACATCACTGCCAACCTCCACAGGGCAAGGGGTGAAGGTATCACAATCCACTGTTCGAAGAGTAGAAATATACAGGCCATATACCACAAGATGCAAACCACTCATCAGAAAAAAAGAATCAGAAGGCCAGATTGGATTTTGCAAAGAAGTAAAGAGACAACCCACAAAAGTTTTAATGTTTTCTCCACTTATGAGACCAAGATTAACCTCTACCCGTGATGGAAAGGCCAAAGTATGGAGAAAGAAACCATCTGCTTATGATCCAAAACACACAAACTCATCTGTGAAGCATGGTGGAGGTAATGTCATGGCTTGGGCTTGTATGGCTGCTTCTGGGAACGGGCTCACTAGACTTTATGGATGATATAACACATGATGGTAGCAGCAGAATGAATTCTGAAGTCTACAAAACCATTTTGTCTTGCAATTTACAGAAAAATGCATCCAAACTAATCGTGAGAAGCGTCATCATGCAACAAGACATGACCCAAAACACACTGCTAACACAACAAAGGACTTCATCGGGGGAAAAAGTGGACCTTAACCCAAAAGAGCATGCATTTTACCTCCTGAAGATGAGACTGAAAGAACAAAGAGGCTGCAGTAAAGGCCTGGAAAAGGATTTCAAATGAAGAATGCGACAGTCTGCTGAAGTCAATGGGTCGCAGGCTTGATGCCGTTTTTGCAAGTAAGCGTTATACAATCAGATATTAAATGTTATTCACGTTTAGGATTCTTTAATAATGTCTGTTCCAATACTTTTGCTCCCTTGAAAAGTGGCTGGCTTCAAACAAAAAGTGCTCTGTCCCGAGTTGTTTAACACGTCTAGATGTAAATACCACAAACTAAACGCTGGAATTCTGAACTTTTGTCTCATATTCATCTTTTGTTCTGAAACCCAAATGTCTTCAGTGTACAATAATAATAATAACCTTACTGTTTCAATACTTTTGGTGGAGAGTATACTCTTCCAATACTTTTGGTGGAGACTATATATTCTCTCTCTCTCTCTTTAAATATATATATATATATATATATATATATATATATATATATATATATATATATATATATATATATATATATATATATATATATATGTGTGTGTGTATATATATATTTATATATGTGAAATGAAGGAATGATATCAGAGTAGCTGTTTCTTTCCTGTGTAAGGATGAGCAATGTCGAGGTTCTGGACAAGTTTTTATTTTCCTATTTTGACAGGAAACAGTGAGAATGTCGGACACGATTTTGGATCCTGAAGGAGTGGAATTCCAATGAACATGCCGTCTCTGACTGACTGGATAACATCAGGGGCCCTAATGCTTTATGGCATTTTGACTCGTATGATAAAATTAAGTTGTATAGTATTGCAATTAGAGGGTGCATTGACTGATGTAGTCACCCCGTATTGCGGATGGAAGCATACTGCACTTACGGTGATCCTACAGTAACTGCGGACTACTTCGTGAACAAGGTGACTCGTGTTGGAGGCTGTCCACGGTGAAACCCAAATCTGTGTTGCTCTTTCTCCAGAACATCCATCCATCCATTTTCTGAGCCGCTTCTCCTCACTGGGGTCGCGGGCGTGCTGGAGCCTATCCCAGCTGTCATCGGGCAAACAACCATTCACACTCACAGTCACAGTCACACCTACGGGCAATTTAGAGTCTCCAATTTATGCATGTTTTTGGGATGTGGGAGGAAACCGGAGTGCCCGGAGAAAACCCACGCAGGCACGGGGAGAACATGCAAACTCCACACAGTCGGGGCCGGGGATTGAACCCGGGTCCTCAGAACTGTGAGGCTGACGCTCTAACCAGTCGTCCACCGTGCCGCCTTCTCCACAACAATCACTTCAAAACTGATAATGATAATAATCTGATGTTGATGATTCACAATTCTGAATATTTCATTTAATTCCCATAACATTATAACTCTAATATAAAAAATATACAACTTTTATCTCAAAAACCTACTACGTTTTTCCTCAAAAACAATACAACTCTATTGTTGTTAAATTAGGACTTAAGTTAGTGTTATTGTCTTTTCCTTTCAGAGTGGCCCTAATATTACTTTCTACAAAGCCTATCATGTTTGTTTGGAGTTTCTTATCTGGTTTGGCTCTCTGCTCTTAACCACAGAGGTTGCCTTAGGGGGGGGCATCATTCCATCTTTTTATTCATGGCCGCTGTACCAAAGAGTGGCCATCTGTAGACACTAGGCTTCTCTGCGGGCTTGCCCAAGCAGGTGGAGTGTCAACAACGATTGTAGGTGGTTGGCACGCAGGGACCGGGACTTGCTGCCAGCTACTTTAGACACCCGTGCCAATGAACGACAGCACCAACCCAACACGTGTATCCTTTGGAGATCCAAAGTAATACTCCGGATGCTCGCTTCAAAAGCAGAAAGGTTTGGCTGTGGTTCAGGCCGTAGGGAAGGAGGGAGGCTGAAGTAAAGCAGGGAGAAGAAAGGCTAAATTAGTGCGGTCTCCATACAGCCTGTGTTTGTTTTTCTGACAGCCTCAGCTGACAGATGCTGTAAAAGTAACCAGGAAAATAAATTGCAGACTGGAGCGATGTGAGGATGATACGGGTCAGGAGAGACTGCCTTATTAAGTCGCAGTGGATTTTTTTTTTTTTTTATTCGAGATTTTTCTGGGTTGCACCCTGTAGATGATTTTCAAATTCCCAAGAAGAATTTGTTTGCAAACGCCTCAGGTCTCAGCTTCTGAGGCTTGAAGGCGGTCAGGGGACTGACAGGGTAAGCTGGAGATAGAGGAGTCTGCCCAGAAAAACGCGCGCAGACGCAGGAAATTCAGTTTTTAAGCACAGAAGCGTCAGCACATTGAGGAAGACAGAAAGGGCTAGTGGGGCACGTGGGAGGCAGGCTCTCTGGACTGGGATCTGACAGCTCATAGCCAACATTACCACTAGCATTGGTCTCCATGTGTGTCCTGAACGCACTGAGTCACGGGACATGTCAGAAAAATTTCGTGGGTGCTTAAACACGAACAACATCGAAATCAAAACAAGCAATGGCGTCACTCCGTTGCCTTGGCATCGCACCTGGGCGACAAGCGGCCTGGCGCCTCGGGAAGGGAAGGATGTTTGTTTACCTGCCTAGTGAAGAGGATGGCGGCGTCGTGGTGGTGTTGGTGGTCGTCGTCTAGCGGGTTTTGCTGGTTCTGCCACTTGCAGAAGCTCTTGAGAGTGGCCGCCGCGTTCTTGGACACTTGCAGCCCTTTGTCTTTGTCGGTGACCGCGGTTACTTTGACCACGGACAGCCGGATGGGGTTCTCGATGCTGGCGTGCCCGTACAGCTTGGACGCGATCGAGGCCAGCGTGAGGAGATAGTGGTTTAAGTCCTTCCCGTACTTCTTCGTCATGGTCTCGTCCGCCACCAAGAGAAGCTCCACGTGTCTGGCGCGGGAGACCGACCTCTTGCGCCGCACGCGGCTGTCCGCAGCTGCAGTTCCGAGGAACCGGCTCCACCGTCTCCGCCCGTGCGGGCCCGGGTCAGGCGCGGACAGCCTCCCTCGGTCCGGCCTCTTGCGCCGACTTTTCCCAGCCGCGTCCCTGCGCCCCCTGCGCCCGTCGCGCGTCCCGCAGCTCTCGTGGCCGTCGCGCGCGGCTTCAAAAGTGAAGTTCTCACGCGTGAACACGTGGAGGGCGTGTTCGGCGTCCTTGTCCTGCAGAGCGCGCGCGTCGTGCTCGTGCCCCTTGGCCCGGACGATCGGCGTGACGGTGTACCGCACGCCGTGCACGGCGAAGAAGCCTTCCACACCTCCGCCGCAGAGGTTGAAGACGGCCAGGGACTCCGGGTTGGTGTTGACCGTCCCGCGATAAACGCAGTCCCGCTGCAAAGACTCCGAGCTGCCTCCCATCATGGCGAGGACGTACTGGGGGCTCAAGTGATGCGACAGAACCGACTCATCGCGCTCCATGTCCAGCTGAAAGCGACTCCCATCCAAGTAGACAAGGTATCCGGCCCTCCCGCCTCCGTTATAAATCCGGTCAACGGTCCGCACGACCCCATCTGTCCTCCTGGCTGGTGTGAGCTGCGAACCGTTCGCAGGTGGGAGATAGAAACCCTGGAAAACGGAGACCCCGGTGGCGCCAGACTCCGACTCCAGCAGCACGCCCAGCGACAGCAGACGGAACCAAAGCACGCCACCGGCCGCAGCACCAAGGAGCCTCACCATTGTTCATTCCACACGGTGCAGCATCTATACGCTATACTATGAACGAAACACGAACCCTGGACGAGCTGCGGAGGCAACTTATTTGTCGGGCCAAAAAGCGCATCCTTCCATGGCCTGCAAAAGAGCGTCAACAAAAGCAGTGAGGGGAGACAAAGTGCGTGCAGTCTGGACTGAACTTGGAGAACAAAATCACAAAGTTTGCGCTTAATAGGACCCGGAGAGGAAAAGTCCTGCCCCCTTTACGCTCAATCACCACTCCTCCACCCCCACCCCCTTCGCTCTATAGCTCTCTCTTGCTCTTTTCCTCAAAACAGTCAAGTGCTGGGAGCAGAGAGAGAGAGAGAGAGAGAGAGAGAGAGTTACCCGAAAAATGCTTCATGCTTAGCAGAGCAGCGTTTTGCTTTACGTGTCCCCTTGTTCAGATCCTCGAGAGGCAAAGAAATCACTTTGGCCGACTCTCAGTCCTCAGCAGCCAAACAAACATATCCTCCACATGACATGACAAATTGCTAACTGATGAAGAAATCTCGTCACCATCTGTTTTAGGGTGGGAATCGCATCACTGCACACGTAGCAAAAGAGCTGTCTGTCTCTCAACACTTGAACTCCACTAAAAAAAATGTCCCTGTTATTTTTAGCCTTTGCAGCTGGACTATTTGAATAATTCAGGTTCTTCCAATTGGATTTAAGTGCTGAGTTTCAGCAAACTAGACAGAGATAGATAATTTATGCTTGTTCCGTGAATAAAAAGTTGTTGTTCCCGCGCGAGATGTTAATGGCGCAGGCCTAAGTCAGAGAGGAAAGAGAGACGGAGGCAATCTGCGGCGCCATCCAGTTGCACTCCCGAACGTGACGAAACAGGTGTGTGTTTGTGTGTGGCTTGTGCAGGTGTGTGACGGTGCCGGGAAATGGCCTGGATTTTCAAAGAGCATTAGCTCCATACTATATGCCTCACTGGAGCTGAAGTCCCACACTCACAAGAGCTTGAGAGTGGCTTTTCTCAAGCATCTTAAAGGAGACAGAATGCAGTCAAAAAAGTCAATTTCACATTGAATGTCTCCTTTAAAGGATCTGTGGTGCTGCTCATTTACTGAGTCACCAATGGAAGCCAGCCTGTGAGGCCTCACAACCTGCAGTGCCCATATTAGGTTGCCACTGTGTTGTCAAGTGATGAAGAGCCCATGCAGGTCAGCGTTCTCATCTGAAGCCCCACCGGTGAAATGCCAGGGAGTGGGCGTGAGATGGGAGAAGCTGAAGGAGCACAGCTAAACATGGAAATCTGCGCACTGCCACTGCATGCCATGCTGACAGAGTACAAAACCCCAAAGGATGCGTTCTTGCTCCGTACAAGCTCCTCGACAAAAGTGTGTTATTGGCGAGAGTCCTTGCAGCGGGGCCGATGAACTGTGGGGAAAGGGGGAGTCCCCCGGCGCATGTTGGGGACCCCTCGCTGGCAGCCCTCTTCCCGGTCGACAAATAATTTTCAAATGGGAACCTTCGTCTGTACCTCATACTGAAAAAAAAACGATTTCATTTTCAGTCGTACATGACTGAAATGTGGTAAACTGATGTATTTTTACCTTATTTTCGTCAAAAATAAATAATACAGTACGTGTTAGTTCAACACATTATAATCATGTGCAACCAATGTGTTCGAACTACGTAAAATCAAAGGACTTTTTTTTCAGTGCACCATTATTTTGGGCACCAATGCCCATGCATTGCACCATTATTTTTAGGAAGTTTTGATCTTGTTGACCTTCAGACGTGCGGTGCTGTAGCAACGACAAACTAACCTCGTGCACATAGAAATGTTCATAAGAAATTGTACAATTAGGCCTCACAATGTTGTTGCTCATATTTTATTCAGCTGGAGGCCACCGCAGCGGCTCCAATATCAAGGTGAACTTCATGTCCAACTCATTGAGCTGTTATGCAATATCTCCCCCACCAACAATTGTGCCGCCCACTTACTCATCTCTATTTTGTCCTCCTGTCTTGTCTCGAGTCTCGCGCACTGCTGGCTGCTCTATCATCACACCAAACTGTCAAGTGTATTAGCCGCAGTAAAAGTCATCTGTAAAGTCAAAGCAAATAAGGGGTTTGTGTGAAAGAGGATGTTTGATCAGGTTGCTCTGATGTCACACACACTTTGGCCCCACAACATTCTCTCCCTCCCTCTTTGAATGTCACACACTCACCCATTGGATGCTTTTTAATCCCTATCATCTGAGACGGAGATATATGCCAAAGCAACCATATGGACATAAACCGCCAATGTTATCCCCCCCGCCCCAACACACACATTTACCCGCAGGCTACAGCACATCACCAAAACAACTATCGAGGGCCTCCACGTGCCATGCCACGTGTATGGAACCAGCCCACCGCCTACCGTGACTGGGACAGGAGAGAACCAATACAGATCATTGACAAGCCGATCCTTTTACATAACCTCCAAGCTCTGTCTGTAAGTGGTGGTGTCATAACCCATCACCCGCTCCAACTACTCTGAAATAATCTCTATCTTCTTTTTCTGATTGCTAAAATTCCCATAAGGATGAAAATGGGATAAGAGGAACTACATGGCATGCTTCTTATGGCACGCCTGATGTGAGTTTGCGCATCTTCTCAGTGTGTTCCAAGCTTCTGTTACCTTGACACTAAGCCCTGTGGGCTTCACTTCTATGACCACAGGTCTTGCATCTCATATCAAGAACACACACACTTTAAATGAAATAACGTGGCACACACTCTTTAGTTCACAATGCATAGTGTATTTATTGACTTACTTTATAGAAATAATGAAGCGCTGCAAAAAAACATTTCGCTCTCTCTCTCTCACACACACACACACACACACACACGCACGTACCTGATTTCAGTGTTGTAGCACTGAAACATCTCATCACAATGGTTCAGGAATGATTGCCCATTTAAACAGATGTACAATACACATTCACAAATTTTGACATATTGAGTCATGGCAATTTAAACATTCTAGTCAGAGTACGGTAATTGTAATTTTTCTGTGCTTATAGACTATAACAAAACAGTAGAATATGAGAAGTATCAGGAACCTTTTTTTGGAATACAGTAATATAAAAAAATCCATCAGTATATCCGTCACACATACGAAAACAACAGCTTTCATGTCATTGGAGTGGTGGGTTATTTTTCGATTAAGGTGTCAATTCAATCATACTGATAGCAGGATTCACAGGTTCGTATTTTTGATTTGGAGAAACTGCACATACAACTTGAACATATGAGTCAAAGTGACTAAAAAAAGGAAGTCGTGGGTAAAAGCACTTGATACTTTGGCAAATGAGTTTGGCTGATTTAAAACATACAGCACAACTTGTTGCCATGTAAACAATTCGAAGCAGGAACAAAGTCCAAATAAAGCAGGTTGAAAAAGTTCTTGGCTATATATTCATTAAAATTGCATCTAAAAGAAGGTTCTCACAGAGCAGCTTAGTTGGTATAAGATATAATGGGAGTCCAAATTTGAGGCCTTCCCTTTAACATGAAAGATGATGCCTTCACAGAAGGGAACGTTCATGGCAGTCAGGTGACTATTGATGTGTAACGTCAGGCATTTGTTGGCAGCATAACGTCCCACTTCACAACCAAATTTGTACAACTTACCCCAATGACAAGCTCTGATAGAGTCAAAGAAAAAAAAACCCCAAAGTGATATGTTTTGTTCTTATGTCCCAGAATAAGTGATCTGCTTCTCCAAGGCTGAGCTTTTAAGCAGTATAGCAATTGCTGCATTGTGCTATGTAAATTATACCAGTACAAGAGTATATTAGCCACTGATTAATTCAACAAAGGGGGGGAAATGACACAGTACAGTGATATATCCTCAGATCCTCTGTCATGCCCTTATCAGGAAACACAAAAGGCTTTTTTTGTTGCACAGAAGCGATTGTCAACTAATCAACGAACAGCAGTGTGTCTTGTTAATACCACGACTGCAATGTAAAGTATTGGTTATTTTGGTACCCTTGAAAACTTTTAACAAGGAGAATCCCCCCAAAATGCATCATTAAGAAAGAATAATAATCATTCTACTGTAAAAAAAAAACGGACTGGAACTGTATTTGCTGGGTGGGCAAAGCTTTTGCAGTCTCAGATTCAAACCAACTCCACCCTCTTGAATGACATCGACATGGCGTCAGTGCATCATGTAGCGCCGCTAACCCACATGGTCTCGGATGATGTCGCCGATTGTTTCCTTTGGCTTGTCGCTGAGAGGAAGTGCAACGCTGTATGTGGTCGAGTTGTCAGGACAGCGTTGAAAGGCTTGTGGCAAGTTTACGGTGGGGTTGCACAGATGGCAAAAGCGCTATGGGGTGACAAGAACATACAGAGGTTAAATATGCATCAACAACATTTGGGCTCTAGGAGTACAAGCAGCTGAAGGACAACTCAGAACCTGTGTGAGGGTGCCAGGCGTAATGGCGAGTGCATAGATGGCCCAGATTGGAAGCAGCGACACAGAGGACAGGGTGAGGAGCCAGCCTAGTGCTGTTGCCCAACCTGGAGCAACCAGACCTTTCCCCAAGCGCAATGGAGACCAACAGACCACGGAGAAAAGGAAGGTAGCCTACAATCAGAATCAGAATCATCTTTATTTGCCAAGTATGTCCAAAAAACACACAAGGAATTTGTCTCCGGTAGTTGGAGCCGCTCTAGTACGACAACAGACAGTCAATTGACAGAGAACACTTTTGAGACATCAAGACATTCACAAAAAAAAAAACAGTCACTGAGCAGTAAAGGGTTGCTAGTTATCTGGTAATGCCGGTACAAAGTCACACTAAGGAGGTTTTTATGAAAACATGGGATACAAATACATTTAAAATACTGTATGCACAGTACATGATGGAAGTGCAACAATTAACTGACGACTAATCAATTATCAAATTAATAGAGAACTATTTTGATACTTGATTACTCATTTATAAAATATTGTTTAACTTGAAATGGTCCAAATCCTTGGAATTTAAGTAAATATTCTTAGATTTTTGTAGTCCTCCGTGAAAGCACATGGATTATCTTTGTGTTTAAACAAAATAAGACATTTGCAAACTTTTACTTAGGACAATAATGAGCAACATTTTTGCCCATTTTCTGACATGTTATGAACCAAACCAGGAACTGAATTAAACTCAATTTATGTTTGTGCATTTTCTGCACTGTCAATTCAAAAAAGTCATTTTTTTAAAGATAAAGGATGGCAATTATTATTATTAAAATTCATTCGATCAATCGAAAATACAAATCAGCAGATTAATTGATTATTTAAATAATAGTTAGTTGGAGCCCAAGTACATTATAATTAATGGCAGGTCACTTACAGTGCACACGGCTGGCGTCAGGTATTTCCAGCACAGCTTGAAGAGTAGTAGGGGGTTGTGGCCTGTCATGTCCTTGATGTTTGAACAAAAGCGGTCAGCACCTTTGGGCAAAAAAAAAATTAAAAAAAGTCTCTGTGGTTCAAATATTAGTCACAATATATTTTACCGCTATAACGAGAGGACAAAGTACTTAAAAAGTACAACCCCAATTCCAATGAAGTTGGGACGTTGTGTTAAACATAAATGAAAACAGAATACAATGATTTACAAAATCATGTACAACCTTTATATTTAATTGAATGCACTACAAAGACAAAATATTTAATGTTCAAACTTATCAACTTTATTGTTTTTAGCAAATAATCATTAACTTAGAATTTTATGGCTGCAACATGTTCCAAAAAAGCTGGGACAGGTGGCAAAAAAGACTGAGAAAGTTGAGGAATGCTCATCAAACACCTGTTTGGAACATCCCACAGGTGAACAGGCGGGTGCCATGATTGGGTATAAAAGGATCTTCCCTGAATTGCTCAGTCATTCACAAGCAAAGTGCGTGAGAAAAGAGTCGAACAGTTTAAGGACAATGTTCCTCAATGTATAATTGCAAGGAATTTAGGGATTTCATCATCTACGGTCCATATCATCATCAAAAGGTTCAGAGAATCTGGAGAAATCACTGCATGTAAGTGGCAAGGCCGAAAACCAACATTGAATGCCGTGACCTTCGATCCCTCAGGCACTGCATCAAAAACCGACATCAATGTGTAAAGGATATCACCACATGGGCTCAGGAACACTTCAGAAAAACAATGTCAGTAAATACAGTTTGGCGCTATATCCGTAAGTGCAACTTGAAACTCTACTATGCAAAGCAAAAGCCATTTATCAACAACACCCAGAAAGGCCGCCGGCTTCTCTGGGCCCGAGCTCATCTAAGATGGACTGATGCAAAGTGGAAAAGTGCTCTGTGGGCCGACGAGTCCACATTTCAAATTGTTTTTGGAAATTGTGGACGTCGTGTCCTCCGGGCCAAAGAGGAAAAGAACCTTCCGGACTGTTATGGACGCAAAGTTCAAAAGCCAGCATCTGTGATGGTATGGGGCTGTGTTAGTGTCAATGGCATGGGTAACTTCCACATCTGTGAAGGCACTATTAATGCTGAAAGGTACATACAGGTTTTGGAGAAACATATGCTGCCATCCAAGCAACGTCTTTTTCATGGACGCCCCTGCTTATTTCAGTAAGACAATGCCAAACCACATTCTGCACGTGTTACAACAGCGTGGCTTCGTAGTAAAAGAGTGCGAGTACTAGACTGGCCTGCCTGTGTCCCATTGAAAATGTGTGGCGCATTATGAAGCCTAAAATACGACAACGGAGACCCCAGACTGTTGAACAGCTGAAGCTGTTCAGCAAGCAAGAATGGGAAAGAATTCCGCCTACAAAGCTTCAACAATTAGTGTCCTCAGTTCCCAAACATTTATTGAACGTTGTTAAAAGAAAAGGTGATGTAACACAGTGGTAAACATGACCCTGACCCAGCTTTTTTGGAACATGTTGCAGCCATAAAATTCTAAGTTAATGATTATTTGCTAAAAAGAATAAAGTTGATCAGTTTGAACATTAAATATCATGTCTTTGTAGTGTATTCAATTAAATATAAAGGTTGTACATGATTTGCAAATCATTGTATTCTGTTTTTATTTATGTTTAACACAACGTCCCAACTTAATTGGAATTGGGGTTGTAATGTATATAAAATTCCAAACGAGATATTAATTTTCCTTTAACGAGCCACTGTAATTTAAGAAAGCACTGAGCTCTGGCTAGTGATCTAACCATAGGCACTGAGTGGCATAGCTTCACAACCTTGTCGTTATCCTCACACGACCCCAAGTTTAAGCTCACCTGAAGACAGACATGATAAATGTAATTTTTTTTGGCTGTCACAGCCATAAAAGTAAGGAGCAAAATGTTTAGTGGAGTTTACATTGCTGTGGAATTCCCCCTCAAAGTTATTCTTCTTTTCTGAATCCCAGCACTGCATTCATCTACTGCTGGGGAGAGCCATTAAAAAAAGCTTCTTTCGTATTCATTTGCACCAGTGTACACTACTAACATTTTGTCTTAATCATTATCACATGGAAAGATACTTCTCTTTTTATTGGCCTTAATTGACATGGCAGGGCATGTTCTCGCACAGTTTGTGTCCAAATGGTTTATTCCACCATGTCAGAGTTGTTTTTTAAAAATGCCCTCGTCCCTGCGCAAGTCTGGCTGGAATAGTGGTTCCCTGGGGCCACCAGACTGTGAGGTGAGGGGGCGCGGCGGCTGATTGAGGGTCCAGAGGAGACAGACAAGGGCCTGGCTTTGAGCCAGTCTCCTTACAACAGAGGGTAAGCTGCGGCCATGTTCGGTCTGCTGACTCCGAGTGGAATGTCCACGGAAGGGAGGAAGTGGAAAGCTAGAGTGTGTAAGTAATTTAATAACAAAAACTGTTTTTGTGTCATTTCGCTCCCTGGTTTCTATTAGCTTTTATGTTTAATTTTCAACAATCTGGACTCAAACACATGAGAGATAAAAACATGCAACTTGAATGCTAGGATGTGATACAGTGCGATGATTCATACCATAGATCCAGCCAATTGCAATAGACTGGAAGATGGAGAGAAGCAGCAGGCTGGCTCCACTGCAGGAGAAATGATCATATATCTGGAACACATACAGACCACCCTGCATCGCCGGCAAGAAGACAAAGACAAAGCCACACACACAGACACAGACGTACACGCACACACACACAAAGTTGACTACTTAGTATCATGAAATCCAAACTGACAGGTTAGTTCAACATGTTCACTCAGAGGTCATGTTACCGGCGTCACCATGATCAGCCCGATCAAGAAGCATACGACACAGATAAACAGCAGCAGCAGCTCTCTGCGGTAGCCGCGTCTGATCAGATGGGGGTACAAGTCGGTCACGGATGTCATCAGCGCCTCCAGACTTACAAACTGTACCACAGGGAGATTTCAGCCTTTTTTTTTTTTTTTTGCATAAGAACAAAAGATCACTGACAAGCAAAGTTGTAAGTATATCATAGAGAGGCTGTGTGTCCAGGGTCCGACATTAAGCCTTGGTAAGTGGTGGCCCGACAAGCCAAGTTGCGGTGGCTCTGTCAGAAATGGTATCGACACTGTGTATTCATAGTTTTAGTGATTATTTCGTATTTAGCGCCTTTATACTGTATTATTTAAGCCGCTTGAAGAAATTATTAGTACAACGGCATTCACGGCTATATTTACTAACCTCATTGAAATCAAGGTATTGCAATTGTACAAATTAAGAATAATGTTTGAAAGAATAAATCAATCTGAGATCCTCCCGGGTGACTGAGCTTCTCACCCTCTCTCTAAGGTACAGCCCGGACACCCTTTGGAGGAAACTCATTTCGGCCGCTTGTATCCGGGATCTTGTTCTTTCGGTCACGACCCACAGCTCCTGACCATAAGTGAGGGTAGGAACGTAGATCGACCGATAAATCGAGACCTTCGCCTTTCGGCTTAGCTCCTTCTTTATCACAACGGACTGATACAAAGTCTGCATCACTGCAGACGCTGCACCGATCCGCCTGTCGATCTCCCGTTCCATTCTTCCCTCACTCGTGAACAAGACCCCAAGATACTTGAACTCCTCCACTTGGGGGAGGATCTCATCCCCGACCTGGAGAGGGCATGCCACCCTTTTCCGACTGAGGACCATGGTCTCAGATTTGGAGGTGCTGATTCTCATCCCAGCCGCTTCACACTCAGCTGCGAACAGCTCCAGTGAGAGTTGGAGGTCACGGCTTGATGGAGCCAACAGAACCACATCATCTGAAAAAAGCAGAGATGCAATACTGAGGCCATCAAACCGGACCCCCCTCTACGGCTTGGCTGCGCCTAGAAATTCTGTCCATAAAAGTTCTGAACAGAATCGGTGACAAAGGGCAGCCTTGGCGGAGTCCAACGCTCACCGGGAACGAGTCCGACTTACTGCCGGATATGCGGACCAAACTCTGACTCCGGTCGTACAGGGACCGAACAGCCAGTATCAGGGGGTTCGGTACCGCATACTCCCAAAGCATCCCCCACAGGACCCCCCGAGGGACACGGTTGAACGCCTTCTCCAAGTCCACAAAACACATGTAGACTGTAGATTTTATTTATTTTTTCCCAGTCTACATGAGAAAAATAAATGAATAAAAATACAATTAAAACAGCATACAGTGCAAGAAATATCATTTAAAAGTGGAAATGCTCTAAAAAGCATGGGAAAAAAGTGTTTTTAACCTGGACTTAAAAACATGCACACTTGGGGCTGACGTCACTTCTGTTGGCAACTTATTCCATTTGTGTGCAGCATAATAGCCAAATGCTGCTTCACCATGTTTGCTTTGGACTCTGTGCTCCACTATTTGACCTGAGTCTGTCAATCTCAGAGCCCTACTGGGTTTATATTCCATTAGCATTTCATTCATGTATTCAGGACTTATACCGTTAATAAAAAATTATTCTAAAGGTGAGTGGAAGCCATTGTAAAGACTTTAGAATTTGAGTAATATGATCTGACCTCTCTGTTCTGGTCAGAACCCGAGCCGCAGCATTCTGAATGAGCTGCAGCTGTTTAATGCTCTTTTTAGGGAGTCCAGTCAGATGAAATTATCCAAAAGTTCATCAACTGTCTCAGGATTCAGTTTGTGGCACAGCAATGGTCTCCATAAACTTAGTGGCGGTGCTCTCATTTATGTACCTTTTCTTAATAGACATAGAGGTTGTCTGAACTTTTGGAAGAATCTGTATTTCAAAGAATACACAAAAATGGTCAGAAATAGCCATATCCTTATTATCAATTGATAGAATTTCAACATCCTTAGAGATGACCAGGTCTAAGATGTGACCTTGAGCGTGGGTTGGACTCTTAATATGTTGAGAGAGGTCAAATGTGTCTAGTATAGCAGAGAGGTATTTAGATTTTCTTTCCTTGTTATTGTCAACATGAATGTTAAAGTCTCCCGTTATAACAAAATAGTTGTAGTCAGTACAAGTGAGTGACATCAGTTCTGATAAGTCCTCCATAAATTTTCTATTGTATCTTGGAGGCCTATAAATTATTGTAACAATAACCTTTGGGTCACTTTTAACTAAAAAACAGAGATATTCAAAAGAGCTCAAATCAGCCAGTATAATTTCTTTACACTGAAATAATGACTTAAAAATAACAGCAATACCACCCCCTTTTTTGGTATTACAGCTACTTTCTGTTAACCACGTTTCATTAAGTAACAAAAGGTCCAGATCATAGGTTGTAATGACGTCATTAATCAACATTGATTTATTACCCAGTGACCTGATATTGAAAAGGGCTAGTCTCGCAGAGATAACTGGAGACAATGGTTTGATAGATTCACATTTTATCCTCACCAAGTTTGTAGTTCTACTTTTTTTGTGCCATATTTCTTCGACCAACTTTCTGTCCCTTGTAATTACAGGGATCAAAAATGCCTGATCTCTGTAGGGGTCTGACTTATTCTGGAAAAGACCCCGCAGATATCAGTCAGATCACAGATAAGGTTCTTCATGGGTGGAGGAGGGGCCCTTCGCATCTTAGTGGACGGTGGTTTCAGGCGAGGGGGGATGGGAGGAAGATCTTGGCGTGGTGTGCGTTGGATTCCAATATTGACAATCGCCTTCATCCTGTCCATCACACCAAGCAGAGAATTTAGGCTAGTAGAGAGTGAGTTTTGCGTAGGGCTTTGCGCCATTGGGGCAGGGAGGGGTGTGGGAGATTCAACGTGCTGGCTCATCTCATTTGTCATACACTCCTCAGATTGTTTGGATGACCCTGATGAATCCGTCTGCGCCTCGTGTCGCCTTATCTCCTGTTCCTCCGATTCTTTGGGAACAACTGCATCACCAAGGTCAGTGTTTTCTTTTGGGCCGCTGAATGACGTACACTAAATAATGTTGGCAGCCAATAACTTAACCCCTTGTCTATTTAGACAGAAACCGCCTGCCTTGTAAAGATGTCTGTGCTACCAAAAAATTCAGAAATTGTCAATGAAACTCACGGATAGTGCCATACACACTTTTTTGAGCCACATATTTAAATGACGGAGCCTACAGAATCGTTCATCTCCAAATCGTACAAGTGGGAGAGGACCACTAATAAAAACTTCAGCATCCAAACATTGCACTTTTGTTAGGAGATCAATGTAATCTTGCTTCAGTACCTCTGATTGCTCCTTGAGAACATCCAGGGCCCCTGAGTGTATAATGACAGATTTAACAGTTGGGTGCTGATTAGTGATAAGATTTTTTTTTTAGAGATATCAGACACCATGTAATTGGTAAAACACAGTACTTTGGTGTTCTTTTCACTGAAAAAACGTTTCACATCCTTGACAGCTCCATCACAACCTATTAAAGTTTGGGGCGCCATTTTTTTCTTCTATGATTTAGTTTCATACCTTTCAGGGGTGGTGAGGGATGAGCATTCTTGGCCAGGGTATCGTAAAAGTGGCTCAAATCTATTGGTAAGTTTGATGTCAATGTTTTGCATTGACTCGCGCCCTTTTTTCTTGCCCTTCGCTGTATCGACCGTTCACGGCCGCTTACTCGAGGTTGAAGTAGCCCGCAACGCAGGCCAGCCGGATTCATCGGTAATCTGCTGGTGGTGTGTCCTCCCTTATCTTTGGGCTTTGCTCCTAGTAATTCCAGGGAGAACTGCTGTATGGTCCATTACCCTTTCCACAGTCCACATCCGTCCTCTTTGTTGAGATATGTGGCTGTCTGTTAGCACACTTCTGCTCACCATTTTGAGAAATCGGTAGAGTGGTTTCATTCCCCGACTGTCCATTTACATCCACATACATTTCAAGACGGTGGGGATTTTCGTTTCCAGGATTGACATCCTCTGCAGCAGTCCGTGATAGTCCTCAGTGGAAAAGGGAGGCATCTTGATTGCTGGTCTTGTTACTAATAGAAGGCTTGTGGTAATTAGCAGGCCACGCTCACGTAATGGTGAGATGGTATCAGAAAATATTGGAATATAGCAACAACTGACTATCTACAAAAAAAAGTACAGTCCCACAGGTTTAAAAATATCCAGGAGTCGCTAAAAGCGAAGCAAGCAGAGCGAGCATAAAAGCGTCTGCACTGTACGAGAGCAGATTGTACTCCATAGATCACACATTATCCCAGGGGTGGTCGAAAATGGCCCGCGGGCCACATCCGGCCCCCCAAAGATTGGACCCAGAATCGCCTAAATCATCTAAAAAAATCATGACTACATTAGTTTGACCTTGTCCTGTAATGACGAGTGGTTCCACCAGGTTGTCCTGTAATGGCCAGTGGTTCCACCAGGTAGTGCGGTAGGTACATTGATACATTTTTACTCTGCCAAAGATAAGAAAAGTCAACAGTGAGTGTTTAATACAGAATGGACTACTTTTTCACTGAAGTCCTGTCAAAGGCTGTATGTCTAATTTGTTTGGTTTTAGAGGAATATAACACCAGCCATCACTTTTCTACCAAGCATGCCGATTATGCTAATAGCCAATCAACGCAGGAACTGATAGCTACGGCTCAGCGGTTAAAATTAAGCTTGCAGGCTCAGCAAAATACCTTTATCTGACAAACTGCCATCCAAGATTCAGTTACACAAGATCCTGAAACAGCGTCACGGGACCTGCAGATGAAATTGATTGATCTCCAATGCGATAATGTCTTAAAAAAGAAGTTCAACTCTCAAACTGGATGAGTTTTATGCTTCATTAAGCGCAGACCAATTTCCAAAAATCCAGATGGGGGCACAGATGATGCTGGTGGTGTTTGGCTCTACATGTGTGTGAACAGACTTTTAGCGTGATGAACACTAACAAAACATCCTACAGATCCGAGCTGAGTGATGAACACCGCTGAGAATTGCCACAACAAAACTAACAGCACACTTTGATGCACTGGCAAAAAAAAAAGGTGATAAACAAAACAACACTGCTCCCATTAAAAGTTAATCTAAGTTTTAACACTACGATGCGTTTTTGTTTTTGGATATGTAAGCATCTGGTCCGGGCTTGGCCCGCCTGTCAAATTTTAAAAGTCAATGTGGCCCCTGAGCCAAGACGTTTACCCACCACTGATTTATGCAATATGGTATGCATAAAATGGGCTTTACAAAATCAAACATATGCACTCATTGTACTGAAAACACTCCAGACACATATTTTCCCACTCTTTAGCATTGTACACCTGTACAGCGATTCTGGTCACTAGTTACACAGAAACTCTCCTCAGTTTTGTACTGTAGGATTCCAATTTCTCCTAATCTTTGTCCATTGGGTGATTTAAAAGGTAGAGATCTTCCAAATAAACACGCTCAAACAATACTTTGAGTAATTTTAGCAATGGCTAAAAAAACAATATTGTTAAACTGGAAAGATAAACAATCTATCAACATTAACCAATGACAAAATCTTTTCATAGAGTACATCATCTTCTGACTAAGACCAGTAAAGACTTCGGACATTCCGCTGCCCTGTGCTTTACGGAGACATGGCTTTGTGAATGCGTCCCGATGGTGCTGTAATGCTTCCGGGCTTCCATCTACACCGGGCAGACCGCATCACGGAGTTATCAGGGAAAACAACAGGCAGCCGGATATGCTTCTATATCCACGAAAAATGGTGTACCAACGTAAGTAAGCTCAGCACACACTGCAGCCCGGATTTAGAGTCGCTGTTTTTTAACTGCAAGCCATTCTACTCGCCACGTGAGCTCGCATCTTTAATTTTCACCGGTGTTTACATTACTTCTCAACGCTCGCTGAACCCAGACTCACCCCCTCATTATTCTTGGGGACTTTAACAAAGCTTTAAAAAAGCTAAACTCAAACACAAACTCCCTAAATACAAGCAGTACATCGACTGTCCTACCACGCTAAATAATGCATACCTTGCCATACCTTGTGCAGCTCTGGGCTGGTCTGATCACTGCTTAATTCACTTAATACCAACATACAGGCAAGAAATTAAATGCGCGAAGCCTACGGTGAAAACAGTGAAAAAGTGGACCAATGAAGCAAAGACACAACTTCAAAACTGTCTAGACTGCACAGACTGGAGCGTCTTTGAGAATTCAGCTGGCAGCTTGGATGAATATACGGACACTGTGACATCCTATATCAGTTTCTGTGAAGAGGTGCACCCACCACCTGTGGGAGGGGCCATAAGGGTTGGGTGCAGTGCGAGCTGGGCGGTAGCCGAAGGCAGGGACATTGGCGATCCGATTCCCGGCTACAGAAGCTGGCTCTTGGGACGTGGAATGTCACCTCTCTGGCAGGGAAGGAGCCCGAGCTGGTGTGTGAGGTCGAGAAGTTCTGACAAGATATAGTTGGACTCGCCTCCACACACAGCTTGGGCTCTGGTACCAGTTCTCTCTCGAGGGGTTGGACTTTCTTCCACTCTGGAGTTGCCCACGGTGAGAGGCGGCGAGCAGGTGGGGTATACTTATTGCCCCTCAGCTGTACGTTGGGGTTAACCCCGGTGGACGAGAGGGTAGCCTCCCTCCGCCTTCGGGTGGGGGGACGGGTCCTAACTGTAGTTTGTGCCTAAGCACCAAACAGCAGTTCAGAGTACCCACCATTTTTAGAGTCTTTTGAGGGGTTGTTGGAGAGCGCTCCTGCTGGGGGACTTAAATGCTCACGTGGACAACGACAGTGAGACCTGGATGGGCATGACTGGGAGGAAAGGCCCCCCCGATCAGAACCCGAGCGGTCTTCTGTTATTGGACTTCTGTGCTCATCACGGATCGTCCATAACGAACACCATGTTCAAGTATAAGGGTGTCCACACGTGCATTTGGCACCAGGACACCCTAGGTCACAGTTTGATGAACGACTTTGTGGTCATGTCATCAGACTTGCGGCCACATGTCTTGGACACTCTGGTGAAGAGAGGGGCGGAGCTGTCAACTGATCACCACCTGGTGGTGAGTTGGCTCCGATGGTGAGGGAAGATGCCGGTCCGACGTGGCAGGCCCAAACGTATTGTGAAGGTCTGCTGGGAACGTCTGGCAGAATCCCCTGTCAGAAGTAGTTTCAACTCCCACCTCCGACAGAACTTTGCTCATGTACCGGGGGAGGCGGGGGACATTGAGTCAGAGTGGACCATGTTCCGCACCTCCACCGACCAGAGCTGTGGCCGTAAGCTGAAGAAGGAGTCCTATCTGTCCTTTTTGGCAAGTGGGACTCCTGAGCCAGCTGATGGGTACCGGCCGGCCAAGCGGAATGCAGCTTTGGTGGTCGCTGAAGCAAAAACTCTGGTATGGGAGGGGTTCGGTGAGGCCATGGAGAAAGACTTCCGGACGGCTTCGAGGAAATTCTGGTCTACGATCCGTAGTCTCAGGAGGGGGAAGCAGTGCACCATAAATACTGTATCGTGGGCACGGGGCGTTGCTGACATCGACTCGGGACGTTGTGAGTCGGTGGGGAGAATACTTCGAAGACCTCCTCACTTCCACTGACACGTCTTTCCATGAGGAAGCAGAGTCTGGGTTCTCTGAGGCAGGCTCTCCTCTCTCTGGGGTTGAAGTCACCGAGGTGGTTAAAAAGCTCCTCGGTGGCAAGGCCCCAGGGGTGGATGAGATTCGCCCGGAGTTCCTAATGGCTCTGGATGTTGTGGGGCTGTCCTGGTTGACACACCTCTGCAACATCGGGGAAGGTGCTTCTGGATTGGCAGACTGGGGGGTGGTCCCCCTTTTTAAGAAGGGGGGTCGGAGGGTGTTTTCCAACTACAGGGCATCATACGCCTGAGCCTTCCTGGTAAGGTCTATTCAGGGTTCTGGAGAGGAGGGTCCGTCGGGAAGTTGAATCTCAGATCCAGGAGGAGCAGTGTGGTTTTTGTCCTGGCCGTGGAACAGTGGACCCTCGGCAGGGTCCTCAAGGGTGCATGGGAGTTCGCCCAACCAGTCTACATGTGTTTTGTGGACTTGGAGAAGGCGTTCTACCGTGTCCCTCGGGGAGTCCTGTGGGGGGTGCTTCGGGACTATGGGGTTCCGAACCGCCTGATACGGGTTGTTCGGTCCCTGTACGACCAGAGTTAGAGTTTGGTCCGCATATCCGGCAGTATGTCGGACTCGTTCCCGGTGAGCGTTAGACTCCGCCAAGGCTGCCCTTCGTCACCAATTCTGTTCATAACTTTTATGGACAGAATTTCAAGGTGCAGCTGAGGCGTAGAGGGGGGTCCGGTTTGGTGGCCTCAGTATTGCATCTCTGCTTTTTGCAGATGATGCGGTTCTGTTGGCTTCATCAAGCCGTGATCTCCCACTTTCACTGGAGCAGTTCGCAGCAGTGTGTGAAGCGGCTGTGATGAGAATCAGCACCTCCAAATCTGAGACCATGTTCCTCAGTGGGAAAATGGTGGTGTGCCCTCTCCGGGTCGGGGATGAGATCCTGCCACAAGTGGAGGAGTTCAAGTATCTTGGGGTCTTGTTCACGAGTGAGGGAAGAATGGAACGGGAGATCGACAGGCGGATCGGTGCAGTGTCTGCAGTGATGTGGACTTTGTATCGCTCCGTTGTGATAAAGAAGCAGCTAAGCCGAAATGCGAAGCTCTCAATTTACCGGTCGATCTATGTTCCTACACTCACCTAAGGTCACGAGCTGTGGGTCGTGACTGAAAGAACAAGATCCCGGATACAAGGGGCCGAAATGAGTTTCCTCCGCAGGGTGTCCGGGCTCTCCCTTAGAGATAGGGTGAGAAGCTCGGTGATCTGGGAGGATCTCAGAGTAGAGCCGCTGCTCCTCCACATCGAGAGGAGCCAGATGAGGTAGCTGGGGCATTTGATTCGGATGCCTCCCGGACGCCTCCCTGGTGAGGTGTTCCGGGCACGACCCACCGGGAGAAGACCCCGGGTACGACCCAGGACACGCTGGCCTGGGAATGCCTCGGGATCCCCCCGGAAGAGCTGGATGAAGTGGCTGGGGAGAGGGAAGTCTGGGCGTCCCTGCTAAAGCTACTGCCCCCGCGAACCGACCTCGGATAAGCGGTAGTAAATGGATGGACGGATGAAGAGGTGTGTGTATCAACAAAGTCATTGCGCACATTCAATAGCAACAAGCCATGGTTCACTCCCAAACTTAAGCAACTTTGCCAGGCTAAAGAACACGCATATCGAAGTGGGGATAGGGCCCTGTATACTCACACTAGAAACCAGCTTTCTAAAGAAATGAACATTGCAAAGAGTAATTATGCAGTAAAATTAGAAAAACAGTTTACCGCTAACGACTAAATCAGTCTCGCATGCATTACAATCGCTAACCAATGGCAAGCGACCAACCCCCCCAAACTGAGAACAATAAAAGACTAGCCGACGACTTGAACACCTTCTACTGCAGATTTAAAAACAAGACACTTTCACACTCCACACCAATCCGGCCGCACCACCGACCACCACCACACCTCTGACTTCTGCATTGACCATCCACAAACAGGATGTGAGACGCATCTTCAAACAACAAAGACTAACAAAGCGGCAGGCCCAGATCTTGTGTCCCTATGCTGCCTCAAAGTCTGCGCGGACCAGCTTGCTCCAGTCTTCACAGAGATCTTCAATAGATCTCTGGAACTGTGCGAGGTACCATCCTGTTTCAAATGCTCCACCATCATCACAGTCCTCAAGAAACCTGCAAACTCGGGTTTGAATGACTACAGGCCTGTTGCCCTGACATCTGTGGTCATAAAGTTCTTTGAACGCCTCGGGCTGGACCACCTCAAGAGCGTCACAGGTCCCCTGCTGGACCCCCTGCAGTTTGCCTACCGAGCAAACAGGTCTGCGGCTGATGCAGTCAACATGGGACTGCACTTCATCCGAGAACACCTCGACGACGCGGGGACCTACGCGAGGATCCTGTTCGTGGACTTCAGGTCTGCGTTCAACACCTTCATCCCCGAACTCCTCTCCTCAAAGCTTCTCCAGCTCAGCGTCTCGCCTGCCATCTGTCGGTGGATTTACAGCTCCCTGACGGGCAGGACACAGCAGGTGCGGCTGAGGGACACCACGTCATCTACACGCACTACCAGCACCGGGGCGCCCCAAGGATGTATCCTCTCTCCTCTGCTCTTCTCTTTCTACGCACCCGGCTGTCAAACTCCTGAAGTTTGCAGACGACACCAGAGTCATCGGCCTCATCAAAGACGGTGACGACTCGGCGTATCGACAGGAAGTGGCTGGAGCTGTGGTGCGGCCAACACAACGAGGAGCTGAATATGCTGAAGACTGCAGAGATGATTGTGGACTTCAGGAGACATCCTTCACCGCATCTGCCCCTCACGCTGTCCAACTGCCCTGTGTCAACCGTCGAGACCTTCAAGTTCCTGGGAATGACAGTCTCTCATGTTGATCAATATCAACGCCATCCTGAAAAAGGACCAGCAGAAGATGTACTTCCTGCGGCTTCTGAGGAAGCACGGCCTGCCACATGAGTTGTTGAGGCATTTCTACACAGCAGTCATCAAATCAGTCCTGTGTTCTTCCATCACAGTCTGGTTTGGTGCTGCGACAAAAAAGGACAAACTCCGACTGCAACGGACAATCAAAACTGCTGAAAATTAGTCTCGCCACACTGCACTATTTGCATATCTGTTGTGGACCAATACTGGCCACCCATGTGCCGGAGTAGCATCTGCAACATTTGCACAATTGACATTGTCCCAGATTATCGCAGTACTAATCACTTTAAACTGCATCAATTTCTTTAAGTCTCTGTGCCATTTGCACAATGGTCATTGCACAGGACTATTGCTCTATTAGTCATGTCAAACTGCTCTAATTGCTAGAGGAAATTAATTGTACCAGCATTACCACACTACTGGTCACCTTTTATTGCTCAGTGACTGTGTTTTTTATGTCTTTATGTCTCAAAAGTATTTTCTGTCAATTGACTGTCTGTTGTCGTACTAGTGCAGCTCCAACTACCGGAGAAAAATTCCTTGTGTGTTTTTGACATACTTGGTAAATAAAGATGATTCTGATTCTGATAACACTAGAAAATATCTCTGCTAAATGTAATAACTAAACGGATAAAGAAAAACTGGTCTGCGACTGAGCTGCTGTGTGGGCCTGTGGAGATGCTGGGTGCTTCCCCTCCTCCTCTTGGGTTGGGTTTTGTCCATGTTGCCCTCTGGTCCCGGGGCTGCTCTCGGTCCCTGGGTGCCAGGGAGGTGCCCGCTGGCCCCACTCCGGGGGCCTCGTCCTGGTCTCCGGGTGGAGGGCCGTGTTCTTCTCTCTCGCTCGGGCTGTGTGGGGTCGGACCCGCAGGAGTGTAGCCTCACACACTCAGCACATTTTTATTACTCACACTGTACATATTTCGCACATTGGGTGCATTCACATCTCATTCAGGGTCAACTGGGGGGCTGCAACGAGGCATGATGGGACGGACACCGGGCCGGCTCCTGGCACATCTGTGCTGGTTTCCGGTCTGGTCGCCCCCTTCTGCATGTCTTCCAGTTTTTAATGCATCACACACCCGTCAGTGAGGGGAGTTTCGGGCTGGGGAGGACACTTGGCCAGGTGTTCCTACACTCTGCACCGGCCTGCTCTCTGGCCCGTCATGCCTTTATCCCCACGAATTTCTAAAAGCACAACATACATTCGCACATACTTTGGAGAGCTGGTTGGCCTCTGTGGGGGTGACGGTTACGGGTCATCATTGCCCCATGACCGTCTTGCCCCACCCCCACCAGTCTCCCCAATATTAATGCACACTTGGTGGGGGGTGGGGCTTGGCCATGGTGAGTGGTGGTGCGGTACCCGAGCCCACCCCTTTGGGACTGTTTGGGGCACTTCGGTTAGGCTGGGGGAACGCCCTGGGTGGCCCCCCCCTTGCGGATGGAGGGAGCCGGCCCAGCCTTCCTTAATGTGCCGGATCAGCAACTCCGTACACCAGTTGACCAAGATGCGTGTGATTTGGTGTTCATTCAGTAATAAATGATTCGATTCGTGCTCGTTTGTCCAGTCAAATATGTGCCAGTCGTGGTTTTTCCATGCGTCATCACAACATCCTATCTCAGCGATAAAGGTATTTCGGTCAAAACGGAAAATGCAGTTTTGAGCCATTTTCAGCAGGTGGACATTTTTGGTGGCGTAGAAATTTGTACTGGGCCGAGTGCCCCAGCATCTATACGTAGGTGGTGGAGAGGAAGCGGTGTAGTAGCCCCGTCCCATTGGGCCAGCGTTAATGTCGAACCCTGGTGTGTGAGTGTGTTTGTGCGTGTGCATGTGTGTGTGTGAGTGAGATAGAGACCCACTTGTGTGTCCAGCCCCAACATGATGATCATGAGGAAGAAGCAGATGGCCCAGAGTTGGGGAAGAGGCATCATGGCAACAGCTCTGGGGAAGGCGATGAAGGCCAGGCCTGGTCCTGTGAGGACATTAATCACAAAAAATATATCTTCCAGAAAAGTAACTCTCAAGCCACAAAGAGCCAGCGTTAGTTCTCGGATAGTGGCTGAAATGAGGTCCGGTGAGGTACGCTAACAGCATGCGCAATATGCAGACGTGAGATATGATGAACGCTCCAACTTTGAAAATAGTTACTTCGGGACAAGCAGCCCTTTGTTCTTCACACACAAGGCAAAATAAAACAAAAAGTATCTTACTCCCCACTAGTGCAATACAATAAAAAGGCAAATCAAAAATATTTGGTTAATATGTATTTGATGTGTTTTTACCTGATTGAGCCACAGTGGCGATGTCCACTCCTTGCTCCTCCGCCATGAAGCCTAGCACTGAGAAGATGGCAAACCCTGCCAAGAAACTGGTGCTACTGTTCAAGAGGCACAGAAGGTACGAATCTCTGTAGGCAGACACAGACAAGAAACGAAATATTGAGGAAGTAAAAGTTTACACAAAACAGAGTACACATTATATTTAAGTGCATCTGGCAACAGTATGTAGTGAGTTGATGGCCATGCATTGTAGGTTAACGATGAAAAGAAGCCAAAAGTTAAGTGCTTGGCTGTTTTTGGGCACGACTAAGTTGAGTGTGGGAATTTGGGTGGCTGAGGCTTTTCTTTAAGGTGTGGCTATGTCCAAATGTGTTTTCTTGGGCCATTCCATTCATTCTTTCTGGAAGCCATCTGATCATCAGCTTCTCCCATTTCACAGAGTATGGTCTTGAATTGAAGAATTAATTTGCGTGGCTATGTGTGTATGACTGTATGATAAAGTGTCTTACTTGTAACAGTCATTGTTGTATTTGTTGTAACTGCCAAGGGCTGTGAGACTCCCCAAACAGATTCCAAAAGAGAAAAAGATCTGGGTACCTGCATCCATCCATACCTACAAAGAGAGGAGACGGTGAAGAAAAGGTACACTCTAGAAGGCTTTGCGACCAATCTTGTAATATAAGATTGATTCTGAATTCTGTTGGTTGATGTTCTCTAAAATTCAAGAATTTGTATCCACACTCTGGGACACATGGTGATACAAAACCTTAAATTCATGTTTTACGGACAAATATGTCTGTCTGCACCTGCGGGTCTGCCAAGCGAGTGTGGTTGGGTTTGAGGTAATAGATTATTCCCTGGGTTGCTCCAGGCAGGGTGGCGCCACGCACCAGCAGCACAATGAGCATCACATATGGAAAGGTGGCTGTGAGATACACCACCTAGAAAGTACAAAATGCAAAGGAAATAAGAAGGATGACAATTAAAAGCAATGGAAAACTATAAAATGAAATATATCATGTCAGACCAGTCCAGGGTAATGTTGCTGCTATTAAGTACTTTTTGGGGGAAGTGAAGGCTTTATATGTTCACCTTTCCTGAGGACTTAATGCCCTTCCACACGCAGAAGTAACAGACGAGCCAGACAATAGCAAGACACAATGCCAGCTTCCAGCTAATTGGACCAAGATTGTCTAAGCTATCAGGCAGATGTAGCACTTCTCGCCTGCAGCACACACAGACAGTTGTTACAATGAGCAAAACTCTGATTTATGAACAATGAATCATTAAGGATACACTCACTCCCAAAACTCCGTAACAGGGGACGTGACGTTTTCCGGTAGGTTGCTCCCATTGGATGTCTGGTTGTGATGATCAAACATAAAACAAGCCTCTGCAGGGAAGCATACAAATACACATTAGACTTCACACTGCAGCTTTCCACATGTGCACACGTGGAGAAAATTGTTTATTTTCATTTATTTATTTATTATTACTTTTTTCAGATTAGAGTTATTTATGTGACCACTGTGGATTTTTCTTTCATTACAGAGGGGTGCCAAGATTTTGTCCACGTGTGTACTTGACAACAGCTACTGCGATAACTGACCAGTGTTCCACGAGTTGTTACAGTGCGACCAGGGAAGTTCTGCCTGAAAGCTGGAAGACAGGTAGAAGAGAGCCCAGGCCAGTATGACAATGTAGTACACACATCCATGCAGGATCATCATCTGGCTAGCATAGCCTAGACCTGCAGACAGACAAGAACAAGCACATCTTATAACCATCTGGTGGTTGTGGACCACAAGTAAATACAGTACACTGATAAATGGGCACAAACTTGATTGCTCACGGAAACAGACGTGGAAGCTGATTTATTGTACTAAGCAGGCACACCTGGGATTGCATCTGTCAAATGTGCTAAAGTGACACGCAGTTCATTTTGTGCATTCTGGGAGTAGTACACGCAAATAGATTAATTTAGCACACACAATGTGATTGATTAAACCTGAGGCAAATTGCAGTCTGATTTTGAGGCTTTAAATACCGCGCCTGCAAGGCAGGTGCAAACGGCGCTGTTGTGCGTCTCTTTGATGAGAAGGGGAAGGCAAAATTAGAGGCGACATATTGCAACATATGGTCCATTCACAGATGCAAGTTTGGAGCTTCTGAATTATCGAAGGACTGACCCGGAGCCAGTCACAAGAAGGAGTCATGCCATATCACTTATGACAAACTCCTTTCAAGGATGCATTTCCTTGTGTCTGGGTCATTTGGGCGCACTGTGACTATCTCTCAGGGCAGTTTTTCGAGTGTGCTGTCTCAAGGTTTAAATACAAATTTGTACAGAATGGGCACATAGTGTACATTCAATTGCCACGCACTCCTGGCGAGTTAAATACACAAAACATGGGCGGTTGGTGGCTTCCTCAACATGATCAGCGAGAGATTTATTTTCCGTAACTCTTCTCCACGAACACTTCCAATTCCATTACTTTGGTCACTGGGAAAATGTGACCCCTTAATAGACAAGAGACAGGACAAGCATTTTGAGAGAAATGAGTGATACAATTTAAAACAATCTGGCATCCAAGGAGACAGTTCAAATACAACGAGCCTGATGGCTGCTAAGAAGTGCCCAACTATTTTTCTTAAGTGAAGTCAAATACACTAACATGAAAAGGCAGTTAGTTATCTTATGCCTTGACGCAACTGGTATCCACCAAACATGTTTTGTCTATTTTGTGATATCAAAATATCAGAGCGAGAGGAGGCAGTAGAAACGACCTTTTTTGTCTTCATACTAGAGCAGAGTTCATATGATGTTATAATTACCAGAATATAATACATTTTATAAGTGCAAAGAAATATTTAGCACTTTCAAACTTCATTTTGCACTCTCTCAAATTTTCCATGGTGAAAACAATCAGTGCAAACTAAAGAACAAAACCCTCTTAAAAATAGCATTCTCCTTTTTTTCATGCGCACAATCTGTTAGTGAGTGAAAATACAATTCAGCGCCCTTGATTTAGGATTTTAGTAAATCAGGCCAATAGAGTTTTGTGTAATACTCTCAGACCTCCATTAGCTCTTTTGTTTTATAAACACTAGTACAAGTACAGCACAGACCTCCTCCAAGGCAAAACTAAAGTGTGATACAATTTGTGGAGCCTCACATTTGTTTTTGTTTGTCCATCTGCTTGTTAGTTAGTAGGCAACTTCCTGTTTTATGAAGGATAAAGAACAGACGGGTGGTGCCATTATGATTCCAGGGGGTGGATGGTTTAATTTTTGGCATAGATGGTGACTCAATGTTATACTTTCAGCTGTGCCAATTTTATTTGGACAGAGAAGAAAGCAAGTGCAATAAGAAATGCTGTTGTTTGCACAACTTTGTTGTTCTGTTTGATTATTATCTGTCAGTTAATTTAATTTGGCCTTTAAATATGAGGTGCAATACAAATATACCTCCAAATATTGGGCACATGCTTGTCCAGGCACTGACCCCGCCCAGGCTCGTGTACTGGCCCAGTGAAGTCTCCAGGAGGAACAGGGGGATACCGCATAGCACCAGGAACAAAAGGTAAGGTACAAAGAACACACCTGGACACACAAATAACATTGATTTTTATTATTCATCCTGTGAAGTAGATGCAATAAACCTTATGAATGCTAGAAAAAGATTAGCCAGTAAGAGAGACAATTAGGCAAAATGGGTATGTGCAAGAAGCTCATCTCTTCACTCCTGCACTGCTTTCCCTCATTTAGTTTACCTCCTCCATTCCTGTAGCACAAGTATGGGAACCTCCACACGTTGCCCAAGCCAATGATCTGGCCCGCCACGGACAGAAGAAACTCGCCCTTGCTGGCCCACTGGCCCCTGTCATGCAGGCCAACTTTGTTGATATTCGCCTTGTCAGGGAATCTTCCTTTATGTACGCTGTTCACCAATGGCTCTCTTTGCTGTGGCGGTGGCTGGGACGTCATCATTGGTTAAGGCAAATATGCACGAAACCCCTTGAAAGATACAAAATAACTTGAGCTAGGTGGGAACTATAAATAAGATGTTGTGAGCAAAGTGAAATAGAAAATGGTGTAGATTTGAGTTTTTGTCCTTTTTTCTCCCATTCCCCTTAGCCCTTAATATTTGTCTCTGAAGTACAGTACATATCCTCATTCAGGTCACAAGTGAGCTGGAGCCATTCCCAGCTGACATTTAGGAGAGGTACACCCTGAACTGGTCGCCACTTGTGACCCTAGTGAGGATAAGCACCATAGAAAATTGATGGCGACAGAAACATTTTGCCTGCCAATTTAAAGAAAGATGCAACCAAACAGATTGGGAGACCTTTCATTATGCAACAAGATAATGCCCCCCAAAACACTGCCAAAATAGCAAAGGAGTCCATAGGGGAAAGAAGTGGATGGTTTTACACTGGCCCAGCAAGTGGACTTTCACTTGTATAGCACTTTTCCACCTTCAAGGTACTCAGAGCTTTAACACCGTCTCCCCATTCACCTACTGATTACATAGTATCAGGAGCAACTAGGGCTTAGGTATCTTGCACCAGGACACTTTGACATGGTCACAAGTGATGAGGATCAAATCCACAACCTTCGGGTCGGGAAACGACCACTCTACCACCTGCCATTGCTGCCATACTTGCCCAAGTCAATCTCCAGACCTAAACCCTTTAGAGCATTACAGTTACCTGCTATAGGAACTCCTCCAAAAATAAACAATAATTGAAAGAGGCTGCCGTATAAGAATGGAAAATCATTACAAAAAAGGATTGCAAATTAGAAAATTGTTGGTGATGTCAAAGGCTAGATGTACCGTCATTTCTCATGTATAATGCGCATTGTTCCCCCCCCCTCCAAAAATTGTCAAGTCAAGAGTGTGCATAATACATAGGTATAGGGGAAAATGGAACATTTTATAAATGTATGCCACCATCAAGAGGTTATAAAGCTGTACACCTTCATTCCAAAATACCAATGCCACCTAGAGGTTATGAGAAAAGTGTTCACTTTCATTCTAATATGCCACTGCCACCTAGTGGTTATGGAAAAGGTGTAGTCTACATTTTCATTCCAATATGAGCGGGGTACATAAATGACTGCATATATGTACAGTTGTGCTCATAAGTTTACATACGCTGGCAGAATTTGTGAAATGTTTTTTTGTTTTGTTTGTTTTTTTTAAATGTGACTGATGACTGAACAACAACAATCATTAATTTCTTTATGGTTATGTTTTGTTTAATGATAATGCTTTCTTGAAATGCTTGACCGTTTAATTTGAATCCCATTAAAATAAAATTAAATGTGCTAAAGGGACAAGCCGAAAGGAAAAGAAGAAGTGTTCCGCCTGGTATACATATTAATAATACAGATTATATTAAATTATATACAATTATACAAAATATATAGGGTATGTTTTGTAATATTATTTTAAAATATATATATTTTTTAAACAAATAAATGCCTTAGTTCTAATAAATACCTGGTAATAAAAACACACCCGCACGACTTTCTTCTTCCTTTGAAAAAGAAAAAGAAAACAAATTTAGCCTGGGGTGACTGCACCACACCTAAAACCTGCACTTCCATATCTGCCTCCTTATAGTCACTTGGTACCTGGTCTGGTGTGTGACATTGAATCCATTGTGACTTTATGAATTAAAAACCATGAAATCATTATTTTACACACTCCAACTCCTCAAGGGTCACCACTAGCAGACAGACTGTCACCCTCTGTCTCAGTTGGTCACTGTTAAATACCAAATTCAAAGACCACAAGCCCGGTGCATGGTTGTGAATGATGAGTATGTTGTTTGTTAATATTGCGTTGGCTGCCTTACTTATCTAAGATGTGTTCCCCGGGGACACAACACATTGGGCGTGTGTGCTTTATCTTCATTGTGCAGCAGACACAAGAATATCTTTCTGGCGGGTAAAAGTAAGTTATATCATAAGACTGAAGCTAATGTAATATACAGTACAGTTGCACGTCCCTTGGTCTTAGCTTTGCGCCAGTATAAACAGATTCAGTATATGGTACAAAAAGAATGTTTTACTTCGACGAAAACAATTCTATTCCCAATTTGAAAGGACCGGCTCTCACTACTACAGCCCCAAACATAGTATAACCGAACAACCCCCGCACACATGTAACAGGTTCACCGTCACCGTAACGGATTAGGGACAGAGTTGAGTCATTTGAAGTTATGCTTAATTATGAGCTTTTAGAAAGCCACAGATAAAAACGGATAATTCGACATAACTTTAGCTTACCTCTGCTCTGCGTGTATCATACCTCTTTACACAGCAAGTTCCCCCGAGTCCTAGCAACGAAATGGTTTGCTCCAGTGACCCGCAACGCTGCGACCGGAGGAAGAGAAGAAGAAGAAGAAGCAGCAGCAGCAGCCGCAGCAGAAGAAGAACAAGCAGCAGAAGAAGAAAATAACAAGACGAACAAGAAAAAGAAAAAGAAAAAGATGTCACGCCTGAATGGCCTGAAACGGTCGCTCACCTGCAGTATCTCGGGACTGCCCACTGTTATTTGGTCGGCAGAAACTGTGAGGTCTAATTCAAAATAACATCTCTTGGAAGAATGCATTGTTTGATTGTCATAAAAAAAATAATAATCCGGTTCCTTAATTAAATCCTTTATTGCTGATGTCATAATACCACATTCATTGTTGAAAAGAAAGCCGTGCTTAACTGCTTTTCCGAACGGGTTCTTTCAGGATGTACATACTTTCAATTAAATACTCAAAACAAATTAAATGCTCTGAAAACGATTGAAAGCAGGGGTTTAAAAACTCTAACGTTATCTATATTATTATTTGAAAAAAAAAACATTTTCTTTATACTCCCTTTAGCTGTCATATTTTTTTCTTAAATTAGTGTTACATTTGAACTGATTATTATGTATTACTTTAGTATTTTACTCTCTAGGCCTACGTGTTTACATTGTAAACTGTCTTTTGCATAGCCATAGAAAACAAAGTCCACACAGTCTTTGAACTTACCGCACTAAATCCATGTCACATCGTTTATGGACTCCCTGTTATTAATCTGGGTCCCCAGTCCCGGCATTGCCTTGCGTTAGCCTAAGTAAAATTTGTGCCTTTTTTAATTGGAATTTTGATAATTTGATGGTTTGTTATGTTGCTGGAGGCTAATCAATTTATCCTAGAAAGGGCATGCAGATGTGCCGTTTCCCGAAAGTGCCGAATGTGCCGAAAGATGATGCCTATGGGAGGTAAACCCTTAAAGAAGGTATGGGGTCTTCATATTTCCCAAAGTTGATTTTATGTATGGCGGCACGGTGGACGACTGGTTAGAGCGTCTGCCTTACAATTCTGAGGAGTGGGGTTCAATCCCCGGCCCCGCCTGTGTGGAGTTTGCATTTTCTCCCCGTGCCTGTGTGGGTTTTTCTCCGGGCACTCCGGTTTCCTCCCACATCCCAAAAACATGCATGGTAGGCTAATTGACAACTCTAAATTGCCCGTAGGTGTGAATTTGAGTGCGAATGGTTGTTTGTTTGTATGTGCCCTGCGATTGGCTGGCAACCAGTTCAGGGTGTACCCCGCCTCCTGCCCGATGATAGCTGGGATGGGCTCCAGCACGCACGCAACCCTAGTGAGGAGAAGTGGCTCAGAAAATGGATGGATGGATTTTATGTATTTTCCTCAAGAAAATGAAACGGGCAGTCATTTCCAATATCAATCAATTTTGGAGCAATTGGTAAACCACTAGTTGCTTTTGGAATGCCCCTTTTTCATTGCCAAAATCAAATGTGCCTCCCCATGTGCTGGTGTGACGTCAGTGGGAGAAGTGAAGACCAAATTATCTGCATAGCCGGTGTGGAATATACTATACTTTAAAGTGATAGTATCTAGTCATATTTTATTTACAGTATTGTACCTGTCAGGTGGAATCCCCTCACCTCCAAAATGACAACTTTTCAGGAAATTGAAAAAAAAAAAAACACAGCTTGCCAAACACCAGTTTCCGAACAATGCTTTGTTCAAGTTGGAATTATACTTTATATTGCTATCATATACCGTTGCTCTCTCAACAACAGCTAGCACCCAAAAATTATGTTCAATCGCTAATTTAGTATGATGAAAAATCGCAAATTTATTATTGTTTAATTTTCATTAAATTTTCATGTATTACTTTTGTCAGATTAAAGTTATTTCTGTGACCACTGTGGGACAACACTCCAAAACACACCAGCAAGCCAACTTCTGAATTGCTGAAAAAAAAGAAATCCTGTGGCATGACCTTACAAAGGCTGCTTATGCGCAAAAACCTTCCATCCATCCATCTTCTGTACCTCTTATCCTCACTAGGGTTGCAGGTGTGTTGGCATCCATCTCAGCTGACTCTGGATAGAGGTATATATATAGGCGGGGTACACCCTGAATTGGTCGCCAGCCAATTGCAGGGCACACATAGACAAACAACCATTCGCACTCACATCCACACTTAGGGACTATTTAGTGTCTTCAATTAACCTACTATGCATGTTTTTGGAATGTGGGAGGAAACCGGAAAATGGGAGAACAAGCAAACTCCACACAGACGAGGACGGATTTAAACCCGGGGCATCAGAACTGTGAGGCAGCTCTGCTAACCAGTCGTTCACTGTGCTTTCCGAAAAACCGTTCATTGTTGCTGGATTCAAACAATTCTGCAACGAAGAGAGGGCCAATATATCTCCACAGAGATGTGAAAGATACATTGCCTTTTATAGAAAACTTGATTTCAGTTGTTGCTGCCGGCCAGTTTTATTAGGTTTAGGGGGCCATTACTTTTTCACACAGGGCCAGGTAGCTTTGAGGAGTTTTTTCCTTAAATAAAATCACAGTTTAAAAACTGCATTTTATGTTATGTTTATGTTGAATTAAAAAATTTGCACACACCCAGATTTTTGGGCATTCACAATGGGCATGGGTATGCATTTCTTTAATAAAAATAATATTTTTCATAAACTGCATTTTTACTTGGGTTCTCTTTGTAAGATATTAAAACGGGCTTGATGATCTGAAATGTTTAAGTGTGATTAATATGTAAGACAAAAAAAATCAGAAAGGGGGAAAGTAACTTTTCATGGCACTGTATTTAGTATAAATACAATTACGATTATATTCAAAAGTTAGCATCTACTGCAGCTTGTACATCAGGAAATGGATATAACACACTATAATCCAACTTCATAATCTTTCCTATAAAATATGTAAGAAACGGTTATGATACATGTGAAAAAGTTTAATGTAACATGAATATTTTATTGATATGTAGATTAAAAAAAGTTTATATGACTGATAAAATTTATTTCATACATCCGAGAAAGGCGGCACAATGACTGACTGGTTATCACATCTGCCTCACAGTTCTGACGACCCGGGTTCAAATCTGGCCTCGCCTGTGTGGCGTTTGCATGTTCTCCCAGTGCCTGCGTGGGTTTTCTCCTGGTACTCTGATTTCCACATTATAAAAACGTGCATGACAGGTTAATTGGTGACTCTAAATTGCCCGTAGGTGTGAATTGGCTGGCGACCAGTTGAGGGTGTACCCTGCCTCTCGCCCGAAGATAGCTGGGATAGGCTCCAGCATGCCCGCAACCCTGGTGAGGATAAGCGGTGAGGGTTACTTCTTCGCTTGAAAAATATAATTAAATAACTCATTTACCCATTTGTATTACTCACATTGTACATACGTCACATATTGGGCACAATCACATCTCATTCAGTGTCCCCTGGGGGACTGGCACGAGGCATGATGGGGCGGGAGCCGGGCCGGGTACTAGCACATCGGTCGGTGCTGGTTTCCGGTCTGGTCGCCCCCCCGCTCCCTTTCTCTGCCCTGCCAGTCCTCCAGTTTTAAAATAAAATAAAAATACAATTAAAACAGCATACAGTGCAAGAAATATCATTTAAAAGTGGAAATGCTCTAAAAAGCATGGGGAAAAAGAAGAGTTTTTAACCTGGATTTAAAAACATGCACACTTGAGGCTGACGTCACTTCTGTTGGCAACTTATTCCATTTGTGTGGAGCATAATAGCTAAATGCTGCTTCACCATGTTTGCTTTGGACTCTGTGCTCCACTATTTGACCTGAGTCTGTCGATCTCAGAGCCCTACTGGGTTTATATTCCATTAGCATTTCATTCATGTATTCAGGACTTAAACGTTTAGTGATTTATAGACCAGTAGCAGAACTTTAAAATCTATTCTAAAGCTAACTGGAAGCCAGTGTAAAGACTTTAGAATTGGAGTCATATGCTCTGACCTCTTTGTTCTGGTCAGAACCCGAGCTGCAGCATTCTGAATGAGCTACACCTGTTTAAGCAACCCTTTATTGCTCAGTGAATGTTTTTCTCAATGTCTTTATGTCTCAAAAGTGTTCTCTGTCAATTGACTGTCTGTTGTCGTACTAGAGCGGCTCCAATTACCGGAGACAAATTCCTTGTGTGTTTTTTGGACATACTGGGCAAATAAAGATGATTCTGTTTCTGATGAGCTTTTCTTGGTCTGCTTGACACATGCAAGCCTTCACTCTGGATATGTTCTTCAGATGGTAGTAGGCAGTTTTAGTAAGTGATTTGATATGACTGTTGGAAGTCAGGTCGGAATCTATCAGAACACCAAGGTTTCGGACTTGGTCTTTGGTTTTTAGAGAGAGTGACTCCAGGTATTTACTAACAGGAATTCTCTTTTCTTTATTGCCAAAAACAATTATCTTAGTTTTGTTGGCTCATCCAGATATTTATCTGTTTTAGACAGTGACACAACACCTTTGAACTGTAGTCATCTGGAGACACTGCTAGATATAACTGTGTGTCATCTGCATAGCTATGATAGTCAAGATTAAAGTTATGAAGAATTTGACCCAAGGGTAGCAATACAGGCAGAACAGGAGGGGTCCAAGAACTGACCCTTGAGGGACCCCATAGGTCATTGCTGTTCGATGAGATTGAGCAATTCCAATGGTTACAAAAGAACTCCTTTCCTCCAGGTAGGACCTGGAACCCTTTTCGAGAATTGTAGAAATAACATAAAGAAAAGTAACAGACTTTGTTGTGAATTTTAACAACAAAGTCTGTTCCTCTGATACGAGAGTGGCACTTACCAAGGGGAATGACATCAGCAAAATTCACATTCACTTACAGTAAATTTTAGTTGAGTTGAATTTTTTTTGTTTGAAATTCATGTTTTGTTGGTTTTGTTCTTTTAGCACACTGATTTTGTGTGCAACTGATGCGTGGTTCATTTTGTGCATGACCTGGATGATTGAGAATCTACACAGACAATAAAATATATACCTGTTTTTAATTTGAAATAAACCATGTTTTATTTTTCAAATTAGGAAGGGTTCTGTGCACTCCGTATGAAACTTGCGGGGTTCCGTCCCTCCAACAAGGTTAAGAACCACTGCTCTAGGGGTTTACTGTGGAAGTCAGGCATATTCACTAGGCCGTGCCAGTCAGTAAGATATGTATTATAGCCACCAATAAAATAAGATTAATACTGAAGAAGAAGAAAACATAGCAACTGTAAACTGTGTAGATAGTGTTTCGGTTTCAAATTCATAATGTTTGTTCTGTAGAAATTGTGGCTACATGGTATTGATGTATGCCATTTTCTAAATCACAACGATACAGTATATTAAGCCTACTTAATTCTCATTATAGCTTGTAGTGCTTACAAATAAAATCCAAACACAGAAATTGATCTGGAACATATGGCACTGGAGGCTTACTCATAAAAAGTTCTTGTCAAAGGACTGTTTTGACAAATGTACAAACCATATGAATATCTTTACGAATATAAGTTAACTTTTTCAGCTACATTCATTCTCAGTGATAGTCCAAACCAACTTTACAGTGAAAAGCAACATCCACCCAGCTAAAAAGTATAAGCGACTGGGCTGGAAGAACTAATGTTTCTTTGTATGGATTTACTCGAGTCTCTCTCATTAGTGTCATAAATTCTGCAGAGAAATTAAAACGGTTATCGGTTAAGAGTAATTGGTGGTCATACAATGCACAAATTCCTCAACTACGCACGTGCTCTTAGTACAAACACACACATTCTATTCTACACGCTGCATGAGGCTTCCCCCTTGAGCCAAATAAAAGCCCAACGTTAAGATATGTTGTCAAAGTTATGCACAAGCCAATGTGTAGCTCCTGTAAATGTGCTGCCACAGCGTGTGATTGAGACCAGGAAAAGCCCTCAACACAACTTCTGCTCACTTTTATGGACCTTGTAATTAGCGTCTGGTATTCGGGGCATTATAAACAGCGGAGGGCATTGTGTTAAAAAATAAATAAAAATACTCACAGCAAAAAGTATTCTGTGAAAATCAGACGGAACCCTCTAAATGTAAGTTTAGGTTAAATGTATGTATGAGTATGCAACATTTTACATTGTTGTGAACAAAACACATTCTGTAACAATAATTTCCAGGTCTTCATGTTCCATATAAACTTTTATGCCCATAGGTAAAATTCCTGTGGTTGCATCCTCCTTCCTCTTCAAGATACTGTATGAAAAACACATACGGTTTAGTTAAAACAGGAATCACTTAATCATCCACACTGTACACAACAGCCTTGAGGCTTGTGGTGCACTAGTTATTTGCTGCTGATGGTCCTTCATATGTATTTTATGAGTGCTTCCCTACAGGACTACTTTGTTGTATTTATTATTGTCTTTAACCACAGCAAGTGTCCTGTTCTTCTTTTCAGCTATGATCTGACGTCATTTTATTTTTAATGATATCATCAACAAGACATGTACCAGTGTCAGAATATTATTTGGTCTCAATAACAAAATATCCATCCATCCATCCATTATCTGAGCCGCTTATCCTCACAAGGGTCGCGGGAGCGCTGGAGCCTATCCCAGCTATCATCGGGCAGGAGGCGGGGTACACCCTGAACTGGTTGCCAGCCAATCGCAGCGCATATATAAGCAAACAACCATTCGCACTCAGATTCACACCTACGGTTAATTTAGAGTCTTTAATTAATGTCCACCGTGCCGCCTAACAAAATATAGTAACAGTAAATATCAATCTATCTTTAGACAGAGCTAGAAGGACAAAAAAGTCTCCAATAAAATATGTTCAATGGAATTGCATCTCGCCACGGTGAAAGACTGGTTGGCACATCTGCCTCACAGTTCTGGGGACCGGGTTTCAAATCCCAGCCCAGTCCGTGTGGAGATTGCATGTTCTTCCCATCCCTGGGTGGGTTTTCTCCGGGCACTCCGGTTTCCTCCCACATCCCAAAAACATGCATGAATTGGAGACTCTAAATTGCCCGTAGATGTGAGTGCGAATGGTTGTTTGTTTCTATGTGCCCTGCGATTGACTGGCAACCAGTTCAGGGTGTACCCCGCCTCCTGCCCGATGATAGCTGGGATAGGCTCCAGCACTCCCGCGACCCTTGTGAGGATAAGCGGTAAAGAAAATGGATGGATGGATGGATGTGCCCTGCGATTGGCTAGCGACCAGTTCAGGGTGTACTCCGCCTCTTGCCTGCAGTTAGCTGGGCTAGGCTCAAGAATACCTGTGGCCTTTGTGAGGATAAGCGGTGTAGAAAATGGATGGATGGATATACATATTTGTAAATATATATGTATACATGATTCTGTTCACGAAAAATCCATGATACCGTACAAAGTTTTCGAAGAAAATTTACCTCTAGTTATGTACTGTATTATTTTTGGTTTGTGAATGGTTTGGGTATGCCCCCCCCAATCCACAAATAGCAACATAATTTGACTGTTGTAACATTACTTGTGGTCAAATATCTAGACTGTCTATTGTTCTTCTGTAGTTCGCACCCCTTCCCCTTGTCCACTCTGTCCCCTACAGTATTTCAAACTCCCCTGTTGCACAGTAAAACTGTTCCAGCACAAAAGGCATAAAGATCCACGATTCTGCAAGGCCATGGAGCTGAACAGGACAGGAAAAAATAAAAAATAAAGGATTAGTTGTACAGAAAATGGATGGATGGACATCCAACAAATGGTGCTGACTTTTAAAAATAAATAGAAAATACATACTTTGATGCCTTCCCTCTAAGAGTTTACTGTGAAAGTCAGGCATATTCAATAGGCCGTGCCAATCAATAAAATATGATTATAGCCACCAATAAAATAAGATTAATACTGAAGAAGAAAAAAACATAAGCAACTGTAAATTGTGTAGACAGTTTTTAGATTTCAAATTCATAATGTTTTTTCTGTAGAAGTTGTGGCGACATGGAATTGTTTCACACTTTGCAACATTATAGAAGTTAAACCTAAGCACACAACTCCACTTTTTAGGGGTAGCTTTCCTTTCTGTCTGTCACCGATAAAAACAAAATCCCATTTCAGGGTATTGTTGAATATAGACCAACTAGTCTAGTAAAGTTGGCTGGCAACCAGTTCAGGGTGTACCCCGCCTCCTGCCCGATGAAAGCTGGGATAGGCTCCAGCACGCCCGCGACCCTAGTGAGGAGAAGCGGCTCAGAAAATGGATGGATGGATGGATAGTCTAGTTAAGGGATACCAAACTATCTATACCTTAGGAATGTCTGAGTATGCAAGAAGTCTACAACAGCGGCTGTCCCCTCTCTTTATGCATCTCAATAAATTACAATATCATAGAAAAGAATATTCAAAAAGTGAAATTTGAGTATTACATAGATTAACTACACAGAGTGAAAGATTTGAAAATTTAGTTTCTTGTAATGTTGATGATTATGATATCTTACAGCCAAGAAAATGTCACCATCTAAAAAAAAATAATATTACAAAAGCAGAAAAAAAAAGTCTACTCACTTGCAGTAAATACTTGTTCAGAACTTTTCTTTGCATGAATTACTCCAGCAATATTGTGTGGCTTGGAATCGATCAGCCTGAGACACGGCTGAGGTGTTCTGGAAGCACAGGTTGCACTGATAACTGCCCTCAGCTCATCTGAATTATTGGGTCGAGTCAAGCAGGGGTATCAAACTCATTTTTGTCACGGGCCACATGATAGTTATGGTTTCCCCTCCGAGGTCCATTAGGACTGTAAGGACTTCATATTATTGCATATACACAACACATTGATGGATAACTAGTTTTGAAATCAGAAACCATAAAAAAAAATGTTTGTTCAACAACAATTCAATTTATTTTAAAAGGGGCACTGTTAACAAAAATGCTTATTGTATGTCAATGTTATTAGAAGTGAAGATAATTTGCAATTTTGGTATATTAGCAAGAAAAATAAAGTCGATGCACATGATTTGCTTTCACGGACCTATATAAAATGTTCCGCTGGGCTGGATCTGGCTATTGAGCCTTGAGTTTGACACCTGTGGTCTATTGTCTCTCAGCTTCCTCTCGGCAATACCTCATAGATTATATCTACAGTATTTGGGTTAGTTCTGCTGAGTCTGCTGGCCAATCAAGTACAGTACTATCACAATATTTGAACACCTATTGGTAAGTTTTGCTGAAGGAAAGGTGTCAAGTCATGCTGAAATCAGCATCTCCATAAAGCTTGGCTTCAGAAGGAAACGCAAAGTACTCTACAATATACTGGCAATCAGCTGCTTTGATTTAGGACTTGTGAGTGGGCTAACTCCTGCAGATGATACTGTATGCCATCACAACAGGACGGGCTGTGGAAACTTGACACTTGACTTCAAGCAACTTGGATCATGTGCGTCACCATCCTTTCTCCAGAATCTGGGTCCTTGATTGCCAAATGTAATTCAAAATTTATTTTCATCTGGAAATAGGACTTTGGACCACAGACAAAATGTGAAAATCTGCCAAATTCTTGAATGGGTTCTGCTAAACAATCCTTTCAAGCCTGTGGTTATCTCTGTTGTTTGTACATCATCTTTCTACCACACTGTTCTCCATCCACTCAAGTTTGTATTAATGTGCTGGGGTTCAGAACTTTGAGAACAGATAGCTTCTTCAGCAATAACATTTTGTGGCTTCCCTTTCTTGTGGAGGATGTCGCTACTTCTGCAGTACAGTCAAGTCAGTAGTCTTCGACATGATTGTGGAGATTCCTGAACCAGACTTAGTGACCATTTAAAGGCTCTGGAAGACTGCCACAGACCAAACTGTGACTGTGAAAGTTTGTTCTCAAAACAGAGGAGGTGCAGCAGGAATGTTTACATGTCACTGACTGGTTTGATGTTCTTAAAAAAAGTAATTTTTGTCATGATCTGTTCACTGCAGTTCCTCTGCAGAGCATGGGTGGTGCTTTTTGCCTCTTTTTTCCATCTCTCTCCATCACTAATTACTCCTCGCCTATGCACCTGGTTCCAATCAGCACTCATCACTGCCTGCACTTAAGCCTGCCAGTTCCAGTGTTCCAGCGCCAGAGTATTCTCGCTCCCACACGGTACACCGGCCGACTCGTTACTCCTGCTCGTAAGAACAAATTCAAGTTCAACAGAAGAAACTAAAGATTTGTGAATAGTTGGACCCCAACGCAGACAAAGGGTTGTTGAAAATAAGCAACAAAGTCTTTATTGAACAAGAAGAAGAAGTATCACCTTTATTGTCATGAACATCCATGCCTGCACATGAAATTTGTTCTCTGCATTTTACCCATCACATACACATGTTAGTGGAACACACTGGAGCAGGGGGCAGCTAAGCGCCCGGGGAGCATTTCGGGGTATCAGTGTCTTGCTCAAGGACACCACAGCCATGAGTCCGGGGAATGTTGGCGGATGGTCCAGTCGGGGCTTGAATCTAGGTCCCCCACGGTGGCAGGTAATGATCTTAACCATTGGGCCACAGCTTCCCAAACAGCCAAGCATCCAAGTATGATGTAGCGCCGAACTGTATTTACTGACATTGGTTTTCTGAAGTGTTCCTGAGCCCATGTGGTGATATCCTTTACACATTGATGTCGGTTTTTGATACAGTGCCGTCTGTGGGATCAAAGGTCACGGGCATTCAATGTTGGTTTTCGGCCTTGCCACTTACATGCAGTGATTTCTCCAGATTCTCTGAACCTTTTGATGATATTATGGACCGTAGATGATGAAATCCCTAAATTCCGTGCAATTGCACGTTGAGGAACATTGTCCTTAAACTGTTTGACTATTTTCTCACGCACTTGTTCACAAAGAGGTGAACCTCAGCACACCTTTGCTTGTGAATGACTGAGCAATTCAGGGAAGCTCCTTTTTTACCCAATCATGGCACCCACCTGTTCCTAATTAGCCTGTTCACCTGTGGGATGTTCCAAACAGGTGTTTGATGAGCTTTCCTCAACTTTCTCAGTCTTTTTTGCCACCTGTCCCAGCTTTTTTGGAACGTGTTGCAGCCGTAAAATTCGAAGTTAATGATTATTTGCTAAAAACAATAAAGTTTATCAGTTTGAACATTAAATATATTGTCTTTGTAGTGTATTCAATTAAATATAGGTTGAACACAAGGTCCCAACTTCATTGGAATTGAGGTTGTATAAGGATGAACACCATCACTTGGGAATTTGACTCAATTGGAGGAGCAAGGCACTGTCCTTCATGGGAAGTGTCTGTGGAACAGAACGATGAGTGCAGGCTTTTGGGCCTTGAAAACAAAGTTTCAAGGTGATATAAAGTACAACAGAGGCACACAGAGTTCCACAGTCCGCATTAGCTAGCTTGCTGACAAACAGTGTTCTTCATTTGCTCATACTGACAGCCCCAACAGCTTTATAGTCTCAGCATCATCCTGGCAGTTTGTACGTGAGCAAAGGTAACTTGAGAGTGAAGGTGAAGTGGTGTAGCTGTGGCTTCATTCTACATTATTCCGTCACAGTTTTCAGTGTTGATGCCGGATTGTTTGGAGTGCACTGATTGAAACTTTCCTTATCATTTACTCACAGCTTTGACGACACATTTCAAGAACCTTGAAAAGAGCTCTGGTTTTGTATATGTCAATGGCTTCTGTCACAAGGGTGTTTCGTGGTGATGGTGTGAAGGCAAAAATGCAAGTGAACCCAAACGCAAGGCAAGGCAGGAGTGCTGGGGTAAATTTTTTAAAAGTATTGAATTTCAAAAAGGCAACACTAGTACTGAAAAGAAAGAAAAATCATAATTATAAAAGTCCAACTGAGAAACATCATGAACAAAGAAACACGAGACAGACTCACCACCACGGACAATGAGAATGGGAGAAAGATGGAACAGAAACCAGGAACTAAATACAAACAGACAGACGAAATGACAAAGCACACTTGAACAAGACAAGAGTGGACGGAGAAAGCTGATTAGTTGATACAAGGAGAGCAGATCTAGCTAGACCAGGTGGAGAGAAAGACATGATGAGCAGGCAGAGAGGGCATGAATAGAAAACAAAAGGTGATAAACTCACTATGATCAAAACTCGTAAAAGCAGAAAGCTTAACAAGCACAGATCTTGACAAGTTAAGCCTAATTAACTTGTTTTCTCACGAACTGACATTTGCATCTAAAAACATGTTTTGTGAGACAATCAAGTTGTCTTTTACTTATAACCTCTTGTAATGTGTGATGTCTGTCGTAAGTAGTTGTATCCAGTCAGTCCAGCCTTTTTTGTGCACTATTAGCCCGATTTGTCCTCACAGTTTTGTTTTCCATCATTTGGCATACACAGCATTTGCTAAAACACTATGTGACGTCTAGTTTGTCTGTACTTGGGTCAGAGCTTGAATGAGTGATTCAAGGACTTATTTGGCACAACACTGCGCCTGCAGAGGCAGAAGGAAAGTATGCAGGAAATTGGGTCGCTTGATGAAAAGCGCACAGGGAGGCAAGAATAATGGAACAAGTTGGCTTTCTGTATGGTGAAGTACTGTATGTGTTTGCTTAAAAATGCAGCAAAATCAAAGGCCTCTGAGTTGTTTCTCAAATATAATCCGTCATATTTATAAGTTATATCAATTAAACTGCATTTCCCAGGCAATGTAAATAACATCACTACACAAAAACAATGGAATTTTTATACTTTTCCATTCCAAGCATTTTTGTGCAAATGTGATGTTAAGGTAATTGCAGATCATGGTGTTAACAATTCTTATGTGTTGTCCCTCTACTTCAGATATTTTATATGAAAACAAATGCATTGCGTCACCTGTATTGGAAAGGTATTATGATTTTAATTAATTTAAATAATTTAAATGGAAAACAAGGATAAAACACTTTACATCATCAGTCAACTTGAAGTGCACTCACGTCCATTTGTAATATCTGGCAACACACAATATTTACAGTATACTGTACAATGTTTACATTGACCCTTGCATTAGAATATTACGTCATAAGTCTCATAAGAAATCTGCAATTTCTCTTCTGTATGTCAATGTCTCCTGAAAATACAAATGAATGCAAAAGGCTGTTCATATTGACCTTTAATGAAGCAGGGCTGGAGGTGAGGCAAAGAAACAAAAGCATCACCCTTTTCGAGTACAATTAGCTTGGTACATCCATTCAAGAACATCTGGTTGAGGAGGTCCTGTTGTTTGAATATCTTAGTGCTGAACTGAAATTAAGAAGGGTGAGTTGCATCTTGGAATTGGAATTTATTGCACGGTATTGTGTTCTTGGTATTTGCTCACACGCTCCGATTCAAAAGCCTAAAATCACTGACTGTCATGTGAGTGCTAATTTTATAGATCTGGCTTTGCTGTGGCCTTCCATGTCAGACCTCTCATTGCCTAGCCCCTGAAATGGAATGGCCCCTAACACAAATGGCATGAGCTGACCTCTGACACATTTCTCTCTCCACAATGCAGGGCTAGGGTTAGGCACTCTGTAAGACTGGAAAAAGCGGCACACTTGAACATCATTTGACCAGACAAATGAATACGTAACAGGTAACAGTGCTCCCGTGTCCGCATCCTTGAGCTACTGTAAAGTGTTTTTATTCCAAAGGAAGCATTTAATTATCTCCTCCCGATCGATATCTCATTATGGATGAATTTGTGTGAGGGTCAGGCCCACACCACCTGCCTGCCCGTTGACTTTAAGTAAACATTCCTTAATACGGAGATTGCTAAACTTCACCGATTGTACTTAACAACAAGTGAGTATATGGTACACAGGCACAGACAGGAAAGAACACAATGTGGAGATAAAGAAGAAATTATATCTGTCTGGAATGCCATGTATGAAAATGAATGGCCAAAACTGACCAAAGCAATGTTTAGAGAAATCAAACACACTTCTCAGACCAGGCGCACCAATGAATGGAAAGAAAACAAAATAAATGTGTCAATTGTTTTTTAAAACAAGCATTTGTTGCCTGTTGCCTCACACTAAAAAGGCACGGGTTGGATACTGCCTGTGCTTACTTGTGAGGGTTCTCTCTACTTCCTCCATCTTCCTCCCACAGTCCAAATATTATGTATATTAGGTTTCTTGAAGAATCAAAATATTCTGTAGACGTAAATGTGGGTGTGAATGGTAGTCTGTCACTATGTGTCAATGCTGTGATCAGTCCAGGGTGTACTCGAACACTCACCCTAAACCAGCTGGGATAGGCTTCACCTTTCCTGTGGCCCTATACAGGATAAGCAATCTAGCAAATAATTAGTAGCTAAAGAAAGACAAAATAATGTGACCTAGAAATCAAACAATCACAAAAGAATGAAAGAGATCGCCCTGGAGGTGTGGTTAAACAGAGTTAAATGAATTTCAAAAGGATCACACAGGAACAGTTGGAATACAAATTGGTGGAGTTGAACCCTGAAGGAAGAGGTAAAGGTTGACAGAGAAGGTTTCCTTGATGAGAGACATTTCTGCGCCATCTAAGTCTTGGGCCCACATATGCACTCCCTTGACCTGCTGCATCATGTGTGAGCTGTGATGTCCATAAAATGTGGACTCATGCAATCAAAGATACACATCTACCTTTCACATTATTGAGTTGGCTGTTGTTTTTATTGGGGGGGCTGGCTGCTGGCTTGGATCAGATACTTTGGCTAAAGTCCCGGCAAAATGATTCAGGTGCTGTTCCACAGATGCACGAGAAGGTAAAAATTGATTTGTCCACGCAGCAACACTTTTTGTACCTTCGTACAGCCAGTCCTCGTTAGGAACAAGGTTATGAATGGCACACAATGAACTAGTTTGCGCAGCTGTGTAAGGATACGTCGTCATGCGGCACAGGGCAGCACGCTCAGCTACTATCTTACATTTTCCTTTTCCTTTTCCTTTTTCCCGGCACGGTGGACAACTGGTTAGAGCGTCAGCCTCACAGTTCTGAGGACAGGGGTTCAATCCCCGGCCCCGCCTGTGTGGAGTTTGCATGTTCTCCCCGTGCCTGCGTGGGTTTTCTCCGGGCACTCCGGTTTCCTCCCACATCCCAAAAACATGCATTAATTGGAGACTCTAAATTGCCCGTAGGTGTGAATGTGAGTGCGAATGATTGTTTGTTTGTATGTGCCCTGTGATTGGCTGGCAACCAGTTCAGGGTGTACCCCGCCTCCTGCCCGATGATAGCTGGGATAGGCTGCAGCACGCCCGCGACCCTTATGGCCTAAATGTGTTTTTTATACAAATATTTATTGTAATTATGACTTTACCACACCACTGTGTTACCGTAGATTAGGATAGACCAACTTGGCATGTTCTGACTCACATACAAATTTGGGTTACGGTTGTAAACACTCCTGCGTTATGAAACATAGGACATTTTTGACATGAGGCGAGTGTGATGTAGGGCCCCGGTGCAGCACACTGAACCACCAAAGTAGCTGGAAATGACTATAATAATGATTTTGTAATCAAAGCCCAAATACAGAGCAGTCAACTTCACAGATGAGAGGGTGAGGCTTTGAAGAGTGGGAATTTGTCTTCCGCCACACTCATGGAATGCTCTGTAATCCACAAACTCATGGAATGCTCTGTAATCCACAGACAGCAGGTCAGGAATGCTCACACTTCATTGTTGTCTTAATTCACAATTCACAGAGAACATGACGGGGAAAGTCAGACTTTGTTGTCTTTGTAGCAGAATTCTCAAAAGCCAAAGCTGGCAATAGCCAGCGGGCAAATAAAACTGCTAAGGCAAAACTTGTGGTCAGAAGGCAGAAGGCTGGGCAAACAATCTAAGGAACAGGCAAAGGATATATGGCGGAATTGGTGGTCGAAGGCGGAAAGCGGAGGTTGATTCATGGGGTAGCGTTGTAGTGTCCGGAATGGATGACACTGAAACAATCTGACAAAGAGTGAGTAATCAACAAAACCTTAAATAGGTAAACAATAGGCGCTAGAGGATACTTGTTTTATTGTTGTTGTTGGTGTGTTATTTATACTTTGTACATTCCTCGAGTGCTTGGAAATGCTCTTATATCCATCCATTTTCTGAGCCGCTTCTCCTCACTAGGGTCGCGGGCGTGCTGGAGCCTATCCCAGCTGTCATCGGGCAGGAGGCGGGGTACACCCTGAACTGGTTGCCAGCCAATCACAGGGCACATCGAAACAAACAACCATTCGCACTCACAGTCATGCCTACGGGTAATTTAGAGTCTCCAATTAATGCATGTTTTTGGGATGTGGGAGGAAACCGGAGTGCCCGGAGAAAACCCACGCAGGCACGGGGAGAACATGCAAACTCCACACAGGCGGGGCCGGGGATTGAACCCGGGTCCTCAGAACTGTGAGGCTGACGCTCTAACCAGTCGGCCACCGTGCCATGCTCTTATAATTAAATTTAAATTTAAGCACAGTGATCCATGGTATGGGCTATTTGAAAGGTAAGTAAATTTCAGTTTATAGACAGTCAAAAAATATATAGGCAGTATCCCAGAATGGTGCATTAACACCTGCAGTGTTCTGTCTGGCTCCATTCCCATGAACAAAAAGCGGAGTGTTTTTTCACCTCCTGGGCCAGACCATTCAGTCCAAGACAGTCTCCATCTGCACGGCAGGTATCCAGCTGCATGCATCACCTGACAAGCCATGTGAACAGTCAACCTCTATGGTAAACACCACCAGTGCATACCCTCAGTCCGCATGCATGCACGGATCACACATCAGCCTTGTTAGAAAATGATGAGATGCTCAGTGGGAAAGTTTTGTTTAAAATCGGTGGGGGATTTGCTCTGTTTGGCTGGCCCGTGTTGTTGTTACACAAAAGTGTGTGTATGTGTGTGTGTGTGTGTGTGTGTGTCTGTGCGTGTGTTTGGGTGTGCATGTGCGCGCACACGTATGCGTGTGTGCTTATGTGTGCTTGTGTTTGTGCTCACAAAATAGCATACAGTGGTGCTACGTGTCTGATTGGGGTAGGTTATGACTTAATTCAGTACTTCAAAATATGGGTATAAATGTGCTTTCAGTGGTTTAAGGATGAGTAAAGTGGGGTACACGCATCTTTTTACATCTTAACTGATTTAAAAATTTTAGCAACCTAAGTTTGTTCTTGCTACTTCTTAAATCATGTGGTGTAATGGCTAACTGAGTTTATGCAGTAACTAAATTGCATTTGCAAACTCTTCTCCTTGTCATCTTTATTGTGTGAATAACTTGAGGGACTTCTGACACATACTCCTCTATTTGTGTCAAGCAACAGCGCCAGCGTCAGATCAGTTCCTAATTGGCTATTAAATCAGTTTTACGTCACACTCATGGAGTGGGTAAATTGGACGACCTCAGTGTTGACCATAAATATAAGGATTTACCATCATAAATATTGAAAATGTTTAACCTTGCCTCTGAGAGGGTAAGCCAGCCCAACCAGTGCCATCTCAAGCCCGGATAGATAGGGACGGTTGGAGTCATCGGAGTCAGGATGGGCATCTGTCCATAAAACGTATGCCAAAACATATATGGAAATTAGTTTATTACAAATGCAGATTGAAGCTATGATGTAAGCAACCCACAGAACACAGGAACCATGACTGGGAGACGCTGTAGTGCATAAACAAGAGCAAGGAACTGAGTGATGGATATAAACTATCTACAGTTACGCAAGCAAAGGAGGATGAAAAAGAATAGGAATAACACTATCAAAGGAAATACAGCCCTATGGGGGACACAAGCCAGTCCAAACTGTAGGCCGGCCCCAAGACCGAGAGAGAGAGGGTTGCGTCAGGAAGGGCATCCGGCTTAAAACTTTGCCAAACAAATATGAGCGTTCATCCAAAGAATTCCATACCGGATCGGGCATAGACCTGGTTAACAATGTCTTCCACCGGCACCTTCAACCTGCAGGGCGCGGGTGGAAATTCAGCTACTGTGGGTCGAACACGAAGGAGAGGTGGAAAGCGGGTTCTTTGGCAGAAAGAGAAGAGGAAATCACAGAGCCTAGAACTAAAATTTGGGACTTTTGCGACTATTATTGCAAATGCTCGGGAGTTGGTTGACATGATGATTAGGAGAAAGGTTCATATATTGTGTGTCCAGGAGAGCAGGTAAAAGGCAGCAAGGCTGGAAGTTAAGGGGCAGGGTTTAAATTATTTTACCATGGTGTAGATGGGAAGATAAATGGAGTAGGGGTTATTTAAAAGGTAGAGTTTGCTAAAAATGTCTTGGAGGTGAAAAGAGTATCAGATCGAGTGATGAGGCTGTAACTTGAAATTGAGGGTGTTATGTATAATGTGATTAGTGGCTATGTCCCACAGGTAGGATATGACCTGGAGGTGAAAGAGACATTATGGCAGGAGCTAGATGAAGTAGTTTTGAGCATCCCAGACAGAGAGAGAGTCTTGATTGGTGCAGATTGTAATGGACATGTCGGAAAATGAAACAGGGGTGACGAAGAAGTGATGGGTAAATTTGGAATCCAGGAAAGGAACTTGGAGGGACAGATGGTGGTAGACTTTGCCAAAAGGATTGAAATGGCTGTAGTGAACACTTTTTTTCCCCAGAAGAGGCAGGAACATAAAGTGACCTACAAGAGCAGAAGTAGAAGCACGCAGGTGGATTACATTTTCTCCGGACGATGTAATCTGAAGGAGGTTACTGACTGTAAGGAAGTGGTAGGGAGAGTATGGCTTGACAGCATAGGATCGTGGTGTGTAAAATGACTCTGGTGGTGGGGAGGAAGGTTAAGAAGACATGGGCAGAGAAGAGAAGCATGTGGTGGAAGCTGAGAAAGCTGAGAGGGAGAGTGCTGTGCGGCTTTTCAGGAAGTGTTGAGACAGGCTCTTGTTGGACCAGAGGGCTTGCAGAAGACTGGACCACTACAGCCAAGGTGATCAGAGAGACAGGTAGGAGAGTACTTTGTGTATCTTCTGGCAGGAACGGGGAGAAGGAGACTTGGTGGTGGAACCTCAAATTACAGTAAATCATAAAAGGAAAGAGGTTAGCTCAGAAGAAGTGGGACACTGAGAGGACAGGGGAGAGGAGAAAGGAATACATAGAGATGTGACGTAGGGCAAAGGTAGAGGTGGCAAAAGCCAAAAAAGAGGCATATGATGACATGTATGCCAGGTTGGTTACCAAAGAAGGAGAAAAAGATCTATTCATATAGGCCAGACAGAGGGATAGAGATGGGAAGGATGTGCAGCAGGTTAAGGTATTTAAGGATAGAAATGGAAATGTGTTGACTGGTGGCAGTAGTGTGCTGGATTGATGGAAAGAATACTTTGAGGAGTTGATGAATGAGGAAAATAAAAGAGAAGGAAGCGTAGAAGAGGCAAGTGTGGTGGACCAGGATGTGGCAATGATTAGTAAGGGGGAAGTTCAAAAGGCATGAAAGAGGATGAAAAATGGAAAGGCAGTTGGTCATGATGACATTCCTGTGGAGTTATGGAAGCGTCTAGGAGAACTGGCTGTGGAGTTTTTGACCAGCTGGTTTAACAGAATTCTAGCGGGTGAGGAATGGAGGAAACTTTTGGCTTGTGCCCATTTTTAAGAACAAGGGTGATGTGCAGAGCTGTGGGAACTATAGAGGAATAAAGTTGAAGAGCCACACAATGAAGTTATGGGAAAGACTAGTGGAGGCTAGACTCAGGACAGAAGTGAGTATTTGCGAGCAACAGTATGGTTTCATGTCTAGAAAGAGTACCACAGATGCATTATTTGCCTTGAGAATGTTGATGTAAAAGTACAGAGAAGCTCAGAAGGAGCTACATTGTGTCTTTGTAGATCGAGAGAAAGTGTATGACAGAGTACCTAGAGAGGAACTGTGGTACTGCATACAGAGGTCTGGCGTGTCAGAGAAGTATGCTAGAATAATACAAGACGTGTATGAGGGCAGCAGAGCAGTGGTGAGGTGTGCTGTAGGTGTGACAGAGGAATTTAAGGTGGAGGTGGGACTGCAACAGGGATCAGCCCTGAGCCCCTTCCTGTTTGCAGTGGTGATCGATAGGCTGACAGATGAGGTTAGACTTGAATCCCGGGGGACTATGATGTTTGCAGATGACATTGCGATCGGCAGTGAAAACAAGGAGCAGGTGGAGGAACAGTTAAAAAGGTGGAGGCATGACCCGGAAAGGAGAGTAATGAAGATTAGTCGTAGTAAGACAGAATATAGGTGCATGAATGAGAGGGGTGGAGTGGGAACAGTGGTGCTCCAGGGAGAAGTGATAGCAAGGGTGGATGACTTAAAATACTTGGGTCATCAATCCAGACGAATGGGGAGTATGATAAGGAAGTGAAGAAACGAGTCCAAGCAGGTTGGAGCAGGTACAGGAAGGAATGAGGTGTGTTGTGTGACAGAAGAGTCTGCTAGGATGAAGGGCAAGGCTTATAAGACAGTGGTGAGGCCAGCCATGATGTACGTTTTAGAGACAGTGGCACTGAAGAGACAACAGGAAGCAGAGCTGGAGGTGGCGGAAATGAAGATGTTGAGTTTCTCTCTAGGAGTGAGCAGGTTGGATAGAAGTACAAATGAGCTCATCAGAAGGACAGTCAAGGTTTGATGGTTTGGAGACAAAGTTAGAGTGAGCAGACTTCGATGTTTGGACATGTCCAGAGGAGAGATATATTGGTAGAAGGGTATATTGGTAGAAGGGTGATGAGGATGGAACTTCCAGGCAAGAGAGCTAGAGGAAGACCAAAGAGAAGATTGATAGATGTAGTGAGGGTAGACACGAGGGCAGTCGGTGTTAAAGAGGAGGATGCAGGAGATAGGCTTACATTGAAAAGGATGACACGCTGTGGCGACCCCTAACGGGACAAGCCGAAAGGAAAAGAAGAAGAAGACTATCAAAGGAAATGAAGAACTTGATCACTAAGGTTTACAGATAGAACAACCAAATAATCTGAATATGAATAGCCTTCGATGAGTCTCAAAGAAATGTCCTCTGTGTATATGGACCACAAAAATAATGTACAGACAAAGCAAAGGAACATTTTGGACAGGGCTGCAAGAGGAAATGTAAAAGGTTTAAGAAAATGAAAGGTGTATTGCTGGTGGGTACCTAAACAACCATGTTGGAATGAGCAGTGTTGGGGAGAAACTAATTACATGTAATGAGATGATGTAATTTAATATAACAAATTATGTAATTGAATCCATTAAAGTAATGGGTGTAATTAAATTAGAGTTGCTTCTGGAAATTTCCATGATGCAATTTTAGTTACATTTGATAGTCACAAAGGACTCAGAATTATTTTTTTTTATAGCACTTCCTCCTCAAGCTGATGCTTGCCATTAGTCTCAAAAATGAAAATTTTCTCAATATGACCTCGAAGCACCATCTTGTGTTATAATCAATTAGTGTGTCTGAGATTTTGAAAAGGTTTTATAGTTACTCTTTGGAACACATAAAAGAACATTTACATTTGGACAGTTTAATCTTTAGAATTTTGGACTTTTTCATGTAACATTCGCTCATCTGGTTCGTCATATAAAGCGATATTGTCTAAATTGTGCACATTTGTCATTTGTCATTTGTCAGCATGGTATCATGTTTTCCACGTGTTTTACACACACACACACCCTCACACACACACACGCACACACACACACACGCACACACACACACACACACACACACACACGCACAATTGCATATACATTCCCAATTCACTTTTTTTTCTTTGAAAGAAAATATTGTTTGAAGCTTGATAATGAAAGGGCAATGGGTAAATAAATGTGCACACTAAGATACAAAGAGAAGGGTCATTTCCTTGCTCTCTTTCTGCCAGCGGGCACCAGTGGGGAGTTGACACACCCTCATGGCCGCAGGAGTAAAAACACTGGCCACTGATATATGCAGTGAGTGCAATGCTTGCTTTGGCCAGGCTGTCTTAGAGGAAGAGCAATCCTGGAGCAACACAGGGGAACAATCAGGGAAGTGCCCGTCCCTGTCCAACAGAAACCTGAGTGAAGATCTAAAAGGGTGTGGAGCAAAGGAAACAAAGTTTAAAAGGGCTGCTCCTTCACCTTATTGCTCCAGGAAAGTCATTCTGTGCTCAGGCATGTCGAAAGACACTTAGCACACACCCTGTGTACACCAAGAGCAGTTTCCTTCTCTCACATTTTTTTTTTTTTGTCATCTTGGCAATAGGCAGGATACTCATTGGTCCGGACTGCTGTACAAGTGCCAAACAAGGGCTGTATTATTTCAGATTAAGATTTTTCAGATATTAAAAAATAATAATAATTAAAAAAATGTCGACATCCCACCCATGAAGATAAGAAAATCCGGTATTTGACAGTTTTTTGTCGTACTGTGTGGTGTGCTTTGATAAGATGAACACTATACAAATAAAGATCCTGTTCCTCCGGAGATCTAAAATCCAGTTCCCAAAACAGATATATCACATGATTAAACGTAATCTATCAAAAGCAAAGAAAGAGAAAAGATGGATATGTTGCCCCACAGTTTCCCGGGTGTTGCCATAGGGACCGGAGGCAGGAGTGTTGTAGAATAGTGATGTTGTCAATAAAGACTTGCTTTGGAAAATACTTCTTGCCGTCTGGTGAATCCCTTGATACAAAATACAACATTGGGAAGGAAACTTTTATTTACAGTAAAACCGCTTCCTTGTTCGTCAGTCAGGTCGCTTCTTGTGACGTCGGCTTTCCCCACACACATGAGGATTTATTCATTTGTTTATTTATTATCTTGAACATGTTCAGTATTTAAGATTGTTGGCTCCGACCCGTTTCAGACACTATTTTCAGGACAAATTCACTCTTAACACACCTCAGACTACAGGATAACCTGATTGGATAATCTTATAAAATAGTCTGCCATTTGTCGTCCTTGGTTGGGAAGGGGAAAAATCAGGACAAAAACAGCCTGATTACCTTCATGTGTGGCCTAATTGACAAGCCTTCCATTTCACGCCACAATCAGAATCAGTAGCTCGGCTGAACTGAAACGATGACAAAAAGTTTTTGTATTTGGGGTTGCCCAGCCAGATATACACCAAAAGGTTTACCTTTTTTTCAATTTCCTTAAAAAAACAATTAAATTAATGCAGACTACAAGACTGCCAGACTACAAGACTGCCTGGTGGAGTATCCACTTTTCCAAAGGGACAAACTGGGAATCTTCATCAGTGGTTTGTGGAAGGCATTTTCACACAGGTACTGTATAGATACAGTGTTGGTTGGTGTAGATAGTCACATTCTTATGATCCATCCATCCATCCATTTTCTGACCCGCTTATCCTCACAAGGGTCGCGGGCGTCCTGGAACCTGTCCCAGCTATCTTCGCGCAGGAGGCGGGGTACACCCTGAACTGGTTGCCAACCAATCGCAGGGCACACATAAACAAACAACCATTGACACTCACATTCACATTCACACCTAGGGGCAATTTAGAGTCTTCAATTAACCTACCATGCATGTTTTTGGGATGTGGGAGGAAACCGGAGTACCCGGAGAAAACCCACGCAGGCACGGGGAGAACTTGCAAACTCCACACAGGCGGGGCTGGAATTTGAACCCCGGTCATCAGAACTGTGAGGCAGACGCTATAACCAGTCTCCACATTGTTGTTATATTTTTTATATTCAGAGTTGCCGCATTGACAGGTTAGTCTCACGAGACTTGAAGCGAGAGTTCAGACACATCCAGGTTTATTGAGACACAGCGCCTCGGTACTTTCGCCACCCAATATGTGAAATAAACATCAAGTTAAACAAGTGAAATAATTATTTGGGTTGTTTTTGAGTAATTTAACATAGCATAATGGCAAGTGTGCTAGCTAATGTCAGCTCTAGTTGAGGCAGTGCTAATGCATTCAATACATTAAGAGCAAGTCTTTGGCATTGATCTGAGCAGGGTTAGGAGGGTTACTTTAAAAATGTATTCCGATACAGTTACGAGTTACCTGTTAAAAAAATGTAGTCAGTAACATTATCCGAGTACCACAATATGAAAATAATGTAACTTGATTACTTTCAATTACTTTTGGATAACTCCAACATCAAATATCCATCCATCCATCCATTCATTTTCTGTACCACTTTTCCTCACGAGGATCGCTGCCCATCCCAGCTAACTGTGGGCAGGAGACAGGGAACTGGTTGCCAGCCAATCACAGGACACATATAAACAAACAACCATTCACACCTACTAGCAATTTAGAGTCTTTAATTAACCTACCATGCATGTTTTTGGGATGTGGCAGGAAACCGGAGTACCCGGAGAAAACCCACGCAGACACGGGGAGAACAAACAAAGTCCACACAGGCGAGGCCGGGATTTGAACCTCATTCCTCAGAACTGTGAGGCAGATGTAATAACCAGTCCTCCACCGTCCCACCGTGCCGCCACATCTAATATGACAAAAGAAATTCATCCATCCATCCATCCATCCATCCATCCATTTTCTGTACCGCTTATCCTCACTAGGGTATCAGATTGAGTGATGAGGCTGTAACTTGAAATTGAGGGTGTTATGTATAATGTGATTAGTGGCTATGTCCCACAGGTAGGATATGACTGAGAGATGAAAGAGACATTCTGGCAGGAGCTAGATGAAGTAGTTCTGAGCATCCCAGATGGAGAGAGAGAGAGTCTTGATTAGTATAGATTGTAATGGACAGGACGGTAAAGGAAACAGGGGTGATTAAGAAGTGATGGTAAATTTGGCATCCAGGAAAGGAACTTGGATGGAAATAGTGAATTTTTTTCCCCCCAGAAGAGGCAGGAAGATAAAGTGACCTACAAGAATGGAGGTAGAAGCACGCAGGTGGATTACATTTTCTCCAGACGATGTAATCTGAAGGAGGTTACTGACTGTAAGGAAGTGGTAGGGGAGAGTGTGGCTTGACAGCATAGGATCGTGGTGTGTAAAATGATTCTGGTGGTGGGGAGGAATATTAAGAAGACATGGGCAGAGGAGAGAAGCATGTGGTGGAAGCTGAGAAAGCTGAGAGTGAGAGTGTTGTGCGGCTTTTCAGGAAGAGGTGAGACAGGCTCTCAATGGACCAGAGGAGCTTCCAGAAGACTGGAACACTACAGCCAAGGTGATCAGAGAGACAGGCAGGAGAGTACTTTGTGTATCTTCTGGCAGGAAAGGAGAGAATGAGAATTGGTAGTGGAACCTCAAAGTACAGGAAATCATAAAAGGAAAGAGGTTAGCTAAGAAGAAGTGGGAAACTAAGAGGACAAAGGAGAGGAGAGAGGAATACATAGAGATGCGACTTATAGCAAAGGTAGAGGTGGGAAAGGCAAAACAAGAGGCATATGATGACATATATGCCAGGTTGGACACCAAAGGAGGAGAAAAAGATCTATACACGTTGGCCAGACAGTGATAGAGATGGGAAGGATATGCAGCAGGTTAAGTTAATTAATGGAATAGTAATGGAAATGTGTTGACTGGTGCCAGTAGTGTGCTGGATTGATGGAAAGAATAATTTGAGGAGTTGATGAATGAGGAAAATGAAAGAGAAGGAAGAGTAGATGAGGCAAATGTGGTGGACCAGGAAATGGCAATGATTACTAAGGGGGAAGTTAGAAAGGCATTAAGAGGATGAAAAATGGAAAGGCAGTTGGTCCTGATAACATTCCTGTGGAGGTATGGAAGTGTCTAGGAGATGTGGCTGTGGAGATTTTGACCAGCTTGTTTAACAGAAATCTAGCGGGTGAGAAGATTCCTGAGGAATGGAGGAAACGTGTGCTTTTGCCCATTTTTAAGAACATGGGTGATGTGCAGCACAATGAAAACTCAGGACAGAAGTGAGTATTTGCGAGCAACAGTATGGTTTCATGTCTAGAAAGAGTACCACAGATGCATTATTTGCCTTGAGGATGTTGATGGAAAAGTACAAGGGAGGGAGCTGCCTCACGATATGGTGTGGAAAACTGAAAAATTTGCTCCGATATTCTTTATGAAAAAAGCCCACGAATGACATGCAGCGGAATTGCGGCTCCATTCAGCAGTAGCCCACGCCTCCGCACGACCAGTCAGGTGGGAAATGACGAAAGCGATTTTTGCCCGCTCGGTGGGGAAGGCAGCTGCCTGCAGCTCAAAGTGGAGTTCACACTGAGTGATGAACGGCTTAATATTCCCAGAATCTCCCGAGAACTTCTCCGGTCGAGAGAGCTGTGGGCAGACAGCAGCGGAGGTGGCAGGTGGCTGCATGGTAACTGCTTCACATGAAAACGTTGGTACTGTGGAGTTATCGGGTGTTGTGCCAACTGGTTCCTTCTTCTGAATCATTTTCATTAGAACTTCAAACTGTGAGGCCACCTATCTGATCATATTATCCTGATGTTCTGATAGTCCCGCTAGATGAAAGTGGAGGGCAGCAATGCTCATCCTGCTTCAAGAGGCGTTGACCCTGCGCTTGAAGGGCTTTGTGCACCGGGTCTGAGTCTGCTGGGTCCATATTATGGCCAGTTTGTTCTGTCATGAACGGAACAGAGGATAGGACCAAAAGATGCACGACTCCATAACAAATGGACAGTTTCAAAAGGAGAGAGGTTTAATCAACGAACAGAGGTCGGTACACAGGCAGGCAATCCAAAAAAGGCAACAGTATACAAAAACGGTAGGCAAAAAGGTGAGGTCGATAATCGGAACAGGGTCAAGTCTTACTGTGAGTCTGTGACGTGGATACAAGGAATGCTGGAACGCGATGACAAGGTACAACAAACTGGCGACTAGAAAGAATGAGACACGAGGTTATGCAAGGGGTAATTAGGGTGAACGAGGCACAGGTGGTGTATGAGACAGGGGGAAGACAACAACCGGAAGACACACCCATGACACTTATGATTGAACATGGTGTTCGTTATGGACAATCCGTGATGAGCACAGAAGTCCAATAACAGAACACCTCTCGGGTTCTGATTGGAGGGGGCGGGGGGGGGGGGGGGGGTGGCGTTCCTCCCAATCACACCCTTCCAGGTCTCACTATCGTCGCCCACGTGAGCATTGAAGTCCCCCAGCAGAACGATGTAGTCCCCAGCGGGAACGTTCTCCAGCACCCCCTCTAAGGACTCCAAAAAGGGTGGGCACTCTGAACTCCTGTTTGGTGCATAGGCACAAACAACAGTCAGGACCCGTCCCCCCACCCGAAGGCGGAGGGAGGCTACCCTCTCGTCCACCGGGGTGAAACCCAACGTACAGGCGCCGAGCCGGGGGGCGATAAGTATACCGACACCTGCTCGGGGGCTCTCACCGTGACCAACTCCAGAGTGAAAGAGAGTCCAACCCCTCTCGAGCGGACTGGTACCAGAGCCCAAGCTGTGTGTGGAGGCGAGTCCGACTGTATCTCGTCGGAACTTCTCGAGCTCACACACCAGCTCGGGCTCCTTCCCTGCCAGAGAGGTGACATTCCACGTCCCAAGAGCCAGCTTCTGTAGGGATGGGATCGCCAAGGTCCCTGCCTTCGGCCACCGCCCAGCTCGCACTGCACCCGACCCCTATGGCCCCTCCCACAGGTGGCAAGCCCATGGGAAGGGGGACCCACGTTACCCTATCGGGCTGTGCCCGGCCGGGCCCCATGGGTGCAGGCGCCTTCGAGCCCCACCTCCAGGCCTGGCTCCAGAGGGGGGGCCGGGGAGAAACTAATGACATGTAATGAGATGATGTAATTTAATAAAACAAATTATGTAATTGAAACCAAAAAAAAGTATGTGGGTGTAATTAAATTTGAGTTGATTCTGGACATTTCCATGATGCAATTTAAGTTACATTTGATAAATAGTCACAAAGGCTCAGAATACTTTTTTTATATCACTTCTTCCTTCTAAAGCTGATGCTTGCCATTAGTCTAAAATTTCTTTCTCAATATGACATGGAAGCGCCATCTTGTGGTATAATCGATTAGTTTGTCTGAGATTTTGAAAAGGTTTTATAGTTACTCTTTGGAACACAAAAAGAACATTTACTTTTTCATGGAACATTGACTTATCTGGTTCATCATATAAAGCGATATTGTCTAAATTGTGCACATTTGTCATTAGGTCAGCATGGTATCATGTTTTCCATGTGTTGTACACACACACACACACACACGCACACACACACACACACACACACACACACACATGCATACACATACCCAATTCAGTTTTTTTTTCTTTGAAAGAAAATATTGTTTGAAGCTTGAAAATGAAAGGGCAATGGGTAAATAAATGTGCACACTAAGATACAAAGAGAAGGGTCATTTCCTTGCTCTCTTTCTGCCAGCGGGCACCAGTGGGGAGTTGACACACCCTCATGGCCGCAGGAGTAAAAACACTGGCCACTGATATATGCAGTGAGTGCAATGCTTGCTTTGGCCAGGCTGTCTTAGAGGAAGAGCAATCCTGGAGCAACACAGGGGAACAATCAGGGAAGTGCCCGTCCCTGTCCAACAGAAACCTGAGTGAAGATCTAAAAGGGTGTGGAGCAAAGGAAACAAAGTTTAAAAGGGCTGCTCCTTCACCGTATTGCTCCAGGAAAGTCATTCTGTGCTCAGGCATGTCGAAAGACAATTAGCACACACCCTGTGTACACCAAGAGCAGTTTCCCTTCTCTCACATACTCACTCCCAAAAATATTTTTGGGGAAAAATGCTTCCTGAGTTTCATAGAAAACAAAGTTGTGTGGTTTTTTTTTTTCATCTTGGCAGTAGTTGGAAAAATAGGGCAGGCAGGATACTCATTGGTCCGGACTGCTGTACAAGTGCCAAACAAGGGCTGTATTATTTCAAATTAAGATTTTCCACATCTTAAAAAAAATAAAATAATAATTTTATACATCCTACCCATGAAGAGAAGAAAATCAGGTATTTGACAGTTTTTTGTCATACTGTGTGGTGTGCTCTGATAAGCTTAACACGACACACATAAAGATCCTGTTCCTCCACTGATCTAAAATCAAGTTCCCAACACTGATATATCACATGATTAAACGTAATCTATCAAAAGCAAAGAAAAAGAAAAGATGGATATGTTGCACCACAGTTTCTCGAGTGTTGCCATAGGGACCGGAGGCAGGGGTGTTGTAGAATAGTGATGTCGTCAATAAAGACTTGCTTTGGAAAATACTTCTTGCCGTCTGGTGAATCCATTGATACAAAATACAACATTGGGAAGGAAACTTTTATTTACAATAAAACTGCTTTGTTGTTCGTCAGTCAGGTCGCTTCTTGTGACGTCGGCTTTCCCCACACACATGAGGATTTATTTATTTATTTATTTTTTATCTTGAACACGTTCAGTATTTAAGATTGTTGGCTCCGACCCGTTTCAGACACTATTTTCAGGACAAATTCACTCTTAACACACCTCAGATTACAGGATAACCTGATTGGATAATCTTATAAAATAGTCTGCCATTTGTCGTCCTTGGTTGGGAAGGGGCAAAATCAGGACAAAAACAACCTTCATGTGTGGCCTAATTGACTACCCTTCCGTTTCACGTCACAATCAGAATCAGTAGCTCGGCTGAACTGAAACGATGACAAAGGTATTTTTATATTTGGGGTTGCCCAGCCAGATATACCCCAAAAGGTTTACCTTTTTTTTCAATTTCCTTTAAAAAAAATTAAATTAATGCAGCACAACCTGTAAATAATGTAGTTGTACAGAGAAGACTGCCAGACTGCAAGACTGCCTGGTGGAGTATTCACTTTTTCAAGGGGACAAACTGGGAATCTTCATCAGTGGTTTGTGGAAGGCATTTTCACACAGGTACTGTATTGATAGTTGGTTGGTGTAGATAGTCACATTGTTATTATATTTTTTATATTCAGAGTTGGCGGCACTGTGGACGACTGGTTAGAGCGTCAGCCTCACAGTTCTGAGGACCCGGGTTCAATCCCCGGCCCCGCCTGTGTGGAGTTTGCATGTTCTCCCCGTGCCTGTGTGGGTTTTCTCCGGGCACTCCGGTTTCCTCCCACATCCCAAAAACATGCATTAATTGGAGACTCTAAATTGCCCGTAGGCATGACTGTGAGTGCGAATGGTTTGTTTCAATGTGCCCTGCGATTGGCTGGCAACCAGTTCAGGGTGTACCCCGCCTCCTGCCCGATGACATCTGGGATAGGCTCCAGCACACCCGCGACCCTAGTGAGGAGAAGCGGCTCAGAAAATGGATGGATGGATGGATATTCAGAGTTGCCGCATTGACAGGTTAGTCTCACGAGACTTGAAGCGGGAGTTCAGACACATCTAGGTTTATTGAGACACAGCGCCTCGCTACTTTAGCCTCCCAATATGTGAAATAAATGTCAAGTTAAAGAAGCTAAAGGATTATTTGGGTTGTTTTTGAGTAATTTAACATAGCATAATGGCTGCTATGTCTGCTAGCTAATGTCAGGTTTAGTTGAGGCAGTGCTAATGCATTCCATACATTAAGAGCATGTCTTTGGCATTGATCTGAGCAGGGTTAGGAGGGTTACTTTAAAAATGTATTCCGATACAGTGACTAGTTACCTGTTAAAAAAATGTAGCCAGTAACATTATCCGAGTACCACAATATTAAAATAATGTAACTTGATTACTTTCAATTACTCCAACATCAAATATCCATCCATTCATTTTCTGTACCACTTGTCCTCACGAGGATCGCGGGTGTGCTGGAGCCCATCCCAGCTAACTGTGGGCAGGAGACAGGGTACACATATAAACAAACAATCATTCGCACCTACGCGCAATTTAGAGTCTTTAATTAACCTACCATGCATGTTTTTGGGATGTGGGAGGAAACCAGAGTACCCGGAGAAAACCCACGCAGGCACGGGGAGAACAAGCAAACTCCACACAGGCGAGGCCGGGATTTGAACCCCAGTCCTCAGAACTGTGAGGCAGATGTTTTAACAAGTCGTCCACCATAACACCGTGCCGCCACATCTAATATGACAAAAGAAATTCATCCATCCATCCATCATTTTCTGACCGCTTATCCTCACAGGTCACGGGCGTGCTGAAGCCTATCCCAGCTATCTTCGGGCGGGAGGTGTGGTACACCCTGAACTGGTCGCCAGCCAATCGCAGGACACATATAAACAAACAACCATTTGCACTTACATTCACACCTACAGGCAATTTAGAGTCTTCAATTAACCTACCGTGCGTGTTTTTGGGATGTGGGAGGAAACCGGAGTGCCTGGAGAAAACCCACGCAGGCATAAGGAGAACATGCAACTCGACACAGGCGAGGCCGGGATTTGCACCCCGGTCCTCAGAACTGTGAGGCAGATGTGCTAACCAGTCGTCCTCCGTGCCGCAGTAAAAAAAATTCAATATCAATACAATATATAATGATATACTGTATATTTTTTGTTCTGTAAATTATTAATATGCATGTTTTTGGAATGCAGAAGTGGGAGGAACACAGATCACCTCTGATTCAAATCCAAAACCTTAGAACTGTTAGACAGACATGGTAACTTCTTGTTCACTGTGCAAAATTTATGAAGGCAACCTTCGCAGTTCGGGGGTAGCTCAACCACCACTCCCCTCCGCCCACTGACACGCACACACACACACGCACACACACACATACGCACACACACACACACACACACACAGACGCACACACACACACGCACACACTTTATGACACTATGATGAACTGCTAACAGGAAAAGGTTGGGGCTCAAAATCAACAACCAGCCTCTCCCCGCATTAAAATTGTAATCCTGTAAAATAATGCCAATTTTTAAGAAATGTACATGCAATCTGATTACATTTTTTTCGTGTAACTGTAATGTAATTTTTTTTTAACTCTTTATATTGTAATCCCGTTTACATGCATTCTATTACTCCCTGAGCCTGGATCCGAGCAACAGAAAAGTCAAACTCAAGCAATCAGAACCTTCTCAGTTAGATAACAGGGAAATAAACCAATTGTAAATTAAACAGCATCAGTCATCTGTAGAACCATGGTAGGGTAGGCTAATTTACAAATTACGGCAGTATGATAGCCTTTATGCTACATCTACCATGACCAAGGTGAAGACCTTTAATTTACAGTATTTCTATCACCTGAATTAATTAGCCAGTCTCTCAATGATCATGTTAAATACTGTATATATCTGAATTTCCACCACATCTATTATTTTAATCAATTTACCTGTTGAAATGTAAATTATGGCCACTGTAGGGTCTTCCTTTCATGCAGTTTACCTCATGTACAGGGGCTGAAATAAGTATTTAACATGGCACAAGTATTCTCACTAAATATATTTCCAATGGTGCTATTGGCATGAGATTTTCACCAGATGTTGGGAACAACCCAAGTAAACCATGCATACAAAGAGAGTGGAACAAATAAGATTAGAAATTAAGTTGTGTGTAATAATGTGAAAAAGTATTGAACAGATGCAGGGAGGTGCAAAAAGGCATGAAAAGCCAAGACAAAACCTAAAATCTATCAATAATCAAACAGCAATCCAACCCTTTGTCAGTGCAAATGAATATCAGCTGGTTCAGTCCTAATTGATGGCCTACAAAATGGTCTCATTGCCAAGGTGTGAGTCAAGACACATCTCATGATGGGTAAGAGCAGAGAGCTGTCTCAAGACCATCGCAAAGTAATTGTTGCAAAACACAATAATGGCATTGGTTACAGGCACATATCTAACATTCTGAATGTTCCAGTGAGCACATTTGGGGCTATAATACATAAATGGGAAGCCAATAATACCACCATAAATTTGCCTTGAAAAGCAAGATTTCTGACAGAATAGTGAAAAGAATAATCAGAAGAGTTGTCCAAAAGCTAAGGACCACATGTGGAGAGCTTCAAAAAGACCTGGAATTCGCAGGTATTGTTGTCACAAGGAAAGCAGTGAGTAATGTCCTCCGCCGCCATGGCTTGTATGCACGCTCACCACGCAAGACCCCATTGCTGAAATAAAAAAGCATGTCAAAGCTCATTTAAAGTTTGCTGAACAACATTTGGACAAGCCAGTTAAATATAGTCTGGTCTCATGGGAGCAAAATTGAACTCTTTGGATGCCATAACGCACACCATGTTTGGAGGAGTCACCTGCACATGACTTGAAAAACACCATACCAACAGTGAAGTTCGGAGGTGGGAGCATGCTGGTGTGGGGCTGTGTAGCAACTAATGGTACTGGTAAACTTCACACTATGGAGGGAAGGATGAATGGGCAAATCTACCGAGATATTCTTGACAAATATTTGTTGCCATCTACGAGGATGATGAAAATTAAATGATGGTGGACATTTCAGCAGGATAATGATCCAAAACACACTGCCAAAGAAACTCTCAATTGGTTTCAAAGAAAAAAAAATAAGCTGCTTGAATGGCCCAGCCAATCACATGACTTGAATCCAATCGAAAATCTATGGAAAGGACTGAAACTCAAGGTCCATAAAAGAAGCCGATGGAACATTCAAGATTTGAAGACTGCTTGGTTAGAGGAATGGGCCAAAACCACAACAGAGCAATGCATGCGCCCAGTTTCTAGGAGGCATCTTGAACCATTCCAAACAAAGGCTTTTGGACAAAGTATTAAATAAATACCAGTTGGTGTGTTTAATGCTTTTCCCCTGTGTCATTTCACATAATTATACTTAACTTAATTTCGGAGCTTATAAATTCTACTTTCTTTATATCTTCGTCTTTTCCTTTCAGCTTGTCCCGTTAGGGGTCGCCACAGCTTGTCATCCTTTTCCATGTAAGCCTATCTCCTGCATCCTCCTCTCTAACACCAACTGCCCTCATGTCTTCCCTCACTACATTTATCAACCTTCTCTTTGGTCTTCCTCTAGCTCTCTTGCCTGGAAGCTACTTCCGCATCACCCTTCTACCAATATATTCACTCTCTCCTCTGGACGTGTCCAAACCATCGAAGTCTGCGCTCTCTAACTTTGTATCCAAAACATCTAACCATGGCCGTACCGCTGATGAGCTCATTTTTTATTTTATCCAACCAGGTCGCTCCGAGAGAGAACCTCAACAACTTCATTTCCGCCAACTCCAGCTCTGCTTCCTGTTGTCTCTTCAGTGCCACTGTCTCTAAAACGTACATCATGGCTGGCCTCACCACTGTTTTATAAACTTTACCCTAGATCCTAGCAGAGACTCTTTTATCACATAACACACCTGACACCTTCCTCCACCCGTTTCAACCAGCTTGAACTAGTTTCTTCACTTCCTGACCACACTCACCATTGCTTTGGACTGCTGACCAAAGTATTTAAAGTCCTTCTCCCTCGCTACTTCTTCTCCCTGTAGCCTCACTCTTCCCCCACCACCTCTCATTCATGCACATATGTTCTGTCTTACCCTGGCTAATCTTCATTCCTCTCCTTTCCAGTGCATGCCTCCACCTTTCTAACTGTTCCTCCACCTGCTCCCTGCTTTCTCTGCAGATCACAATGTCATCTGCAAACATCATAGGCCACAGGGATTCCAGTCTAACCTCATCTGTAAGCCTAGCCATCACCACTGCAAACAGGAAGGGGCTTAGGGCTGATCCCTGATGCAGTCCCACCTCCACCTTAAACTCCTCTGTCACACCTACAGCCCACCTCACCACTGTTCTGCTGCCCCCATACATGTTCTGTACTATTTAACACTGCCACTCCAGACTTCTGCATGCAGTAACACAGTTCCTCTCTGGGTACTCTGTCATAGACTTTCTCTAGATATACAAAGACACAATGTAGCTCCTTTCGACCTTCTCTGTACTTCTCCATCAACACCCTCAAAGCAAATAATGTATCTGTGGTACTCTTTCTAGGCATGAAACCATACTGTTGCTTGCAAATACTCACATCTGTCCTGAGTCTAGCCTCCACTACTCTTTCCCATAACTTCATTGTGTGGCTCATCAACTTTATTCCTCTATAGTTCCCACAGCTCTGCACATCATCTTTGTTCTTTAAAATGGGCACCAGCACACTTTTTCACCATTCCTCAGGCTTCTTATCACCCGCTAGAATTCTGTTGAACAAGCTGGTCAAAAACTCCACAGCCACATCCCCGAGATGCTTCCATACCTCCACAGGAATGTCATCAGGACCAACTGTCTTTCCATTGTTCATCGTCTTTAGTGCCTTTCTAATTTCCCCCTCATCATTGCTACTTCCTGGTCCACCACACTTGGCTCTTCTACTCTTCCTTCTCTTTCATTTTCCTCATTTATCAGCTCCTCAAAATATTCTTTCCATCAATCCAGCACACTGCTGGTACCAGTCAACACATTTCCATCTCTATCTTTAATCACCCTAATCTGCTGCACACCCTTCCCATCTCTATCCCTCTGTCTGGTCAACCTGTAGAGATCTTTTTCTCCTTCTTTAGTGTCCAACCTGACATGCATGTCATCAAATGCGTCTTGTTTGGCCTTTGCTACCTCTACCTTTGCCCTATGTCGCATCTCCATGTATTCCTTTCTCCTCTCCTCGGTCTTCTCAGTGTCCCACTTCTTCTTAGCTAACCTCTTTCCTTGTATGATTTCCTGTACTCTGAGTTTCCATGACCAAGTCTTCTTCTCTCCTTTCCTGCCACAAGATACACCAAGTAGTCTCCTGCCTGTTTCTCTGATCATCTTGGCTGTAGTGGTCCAGTCTCTTCCTGTCCACCGAGAGCCTGTCTCACCTCTTCCCAAAAAGCCGCACAACACTCTTCCTTTCTCAGCTTCCATCACATGATTCTCTGCTCTGCCTGTCTTCTTAATCTTCCTCCCCACCACCAACATCATCTTACACAGCACCACCCTATGTTGTCTGGCCACACTCTCCCCTACCACTACCTTACAGTCAGTAACCTCCTTCAGATTACATCGTCTGCTCAAGATGTACATACTCTTTTTAACCTCCTAGACATTCTTTGCGAACTATTCCTTTAAAATCACCCCTACTCCGTTTCTCTTTCCATCTACACCATAGTAACATTATTTGAACCCTGCCCCTAAACCTTTAGCCTTACTGCCTTTCCACCTGATCTCCTGGACACACAATATATCAACCTTTCTTCTAATCATCATGTCAACCAACTCCCGAGCTTTTCCTGTTATAGTCGCAACATTCAAAGTCCCCATATTCAGTTCTAGGCTCTGTGCTTTCCTATTCTCTTTCTGCCGAAGAACCCACTTTACACCTCTCCTTCGTCTTCGACCCACAATAGCAGAATCTCATGTCGGTTAACGTGGCCGGTGTCGGACATTGTTAACCCGGGCCACGACCGATCCGGTATGGAATTCATTGGAAGAACGCTCATATTTGTTTGGCAAAGTTTTAAGATGGATGCCCTTCCTGACGCAACCCTCTGCATTTATCCGGGCTTGGGACCGGCCTACAGTTTACACTGGCTTGTGCCACCCATAGGGCTGCGTTGTTCTACTTTCATTGTATGTATGGATTATTTGAGTTGTTTCCAAAATCTGGTGAACATTTCATGTCAGTAGCACCTTTGAAGTATATTTAGTGAGAAAAATGGTGAAGGGTTAAATATTTATTTCAGCCGCTGTACATTCCATTTTCAACTGACACTTCAAACTACGGTGGTAGAGAAAGAAGGCTAAAACACTTATCTGTGTCAAATTTACAAGACATTTTTTGTCCCTTTGACACACCACAGGATAATCACACAGGAATATTTTTTTTCAGAGACTTTGGTTAATCGGGATTAAGGGGTAATCTGTTTTAAAATCAGACCAATTATTGGTATGTGTGTACAGGGCTTAAATTTCATCCATCCATCCATTTACTGAGCCGCATCTCCTCACTAGGGTCGCGGGCGTGCTGGAGCCTATCTCAGCTATCATCGGGCAGGAGGTGGGGTACACCCTGAACTGGTTGCCAGCCAATCGCATGGCACATACAAACAAACAACCATTCACACTTACATTCACACCTACGGGCAATTTAGAGTATCCAATTCATGCATGTTTTTGGGATGTGGGAGGAACCCGGAGTGCCCGGAGAAATCCCACGCAGGCACGGGGGGAACATGCAAACTCCACACGGTCGGGGCCGGGGATTGAACCCCGGTCCTCAGAACTGTGAGGCTGACGCTCTAACCAGTCGCCTACCGTGCCGCCGCTTAAAATTCAGACTGAGTGATTTATTTTATTTACTGACTAAAATGTGTTATTTTTGCATGTATTTAACAGTTGTGAACACAGTACCTATAGTCAACATCAATATTTCATGATGAAAGATATTGTGTATTGTTTTGGTAACACTCTATATACAAAATATTTAGTTGTGCAGGGAGTCCTTAGTTTGCGATGGTCTCAACCTGCGTATTTGTCTGCGCAGTTGACCCCCTTCCAGTGAGTGTACAAGCCAAACACAGGAGTAGAGGTATGGTTCTCTTTTTTTGTTACTGTTTTTCAATTTGATTGTTTTATATTTATGGAAAACAGAGGACCCCCTGTACTGGAATAGTAGTAGAAGCTCACAAAGTTCGGTCATGCTTTGCCTAAAAGGAGTACAATCTGGTGTCAATAGACGCGGGGTTAACACAAAAATGCCTCTGTTTCAGATGTTGCGATACTTTCACGTATGCTCTTTATTCTTATGAGAAAAATAATTATATATCCATGAGATAAAGTATGTCATAGCTGTTTTGCCCCCAATAACCCCCTCACCCCCCAAATGATTCAACATTAGAGTCAGATGCTTCACTACGCCCAAGAATGCTCCAAATGATGTTCAGCTGGTGCTCCTCTTGTCTCTTGGACTGTATTTGTCTGAAGGAGTTGGTCTTGAACTGTGCTCAGTGCCTGTCAGAAAACATCCTGCTTTCATTACCCACATGCCTCTGCTTTATTTCATCCATTTATCTTTTCTCCCCAAAGTCCACAGGGTTGTCACTCCTTTTGTCTATTTTTCATTGGCAGAGATGGGCCGACAGAGCACTTTAAAATGCCCAATTTAGTGCCTTAAATAATGATGTGGTCATGGTGTCATTATTCATTGGTATGTGGTAAACTGTGATCATATGCCGTAAGGACATGACTGTGAGATTGGCCATGTGATTTGAGCTGGACTGCCCAATGACAAATTTAGGAGTTCCCTTTTTCTTTATGCAGCTCCTGATATCAGCTAAGATCTAAGGCCAACCAGCTCACATGCATCTCAGAACTACATTGACTGGGGCATAATGTTTCCATAGAAATATGAATAGGGTGACGTCAAGGTCTCTGGAGGCAGCCTTTGATTCCACCAAAAAGTAAAGTCATTTTCACCACAGGGACCCTGACAAGGGGTTTGGCATGAGAAAGTCCATGCAGGTCTTTAATGGGTTGCTCTGGGAGAGTTCAGTGTCAGATACAAGCCGTAAAAATATCGTCTGGAGCGCTAACCATCACGACATGCTAGCAAGCACCAACCAAAACAAATGGGTTTTATACAAAATGTAGGTTTGATTGGTTATGTATAACAAAGCTACATAAAACTAGGAAAACCCAGTGGTTGCCCAATTAAGAATTTGACAAAGGTTCTATTGAAAAATAAGCCTCTAAAGACTCACAAATGAGTGATACCAAGCTACCATGTTAACATATCCCATCTAAATTTAGGGAGCATCAAAGGAATACATATTTTTGCAATATTCATTCAAAAAGAAGGGCCTACCTCAACAAAGGATGTGACATAAAGGGACTCAACCTCAAAGGATTACATATTTCTTTTTCTTCCGATGTTTTTGAAAACAGAATAAATAAGATCTGATTGTGATTGACATTAGAGGTTGTAATTGTCTGAATCGTTTAAATTTGTCACTGGATTTTATTCAGGCTTCCACATTGTCCTTTTTAGAAGAAAGTAACATAGGGGTTTGCATGTCTGCCTCACAGAAGCTTTGTGTTTGAATCTTGGCTGAGCCCCATCTGTGCAGTTTGTTTTCTGGTAGGTGAATTGAAAACTAAACCACCTTTCTGAAACTAAGAGCTACTTCTTGGGTACTGAATAATGCGAAGGCCAACAAATTTAAACACTTCTAAAATAACAATTTAGCTCAAATTACCCTCAATTACATGTCATTCATAATAATAATTGATATCTATGTTAATGATTTCTCACAATAACTATGAACAATTATTCTACATCGTAGAAAACAGAAAAATATCAATATGCAATGCTTTAATCTGAATTAAAAAAACTGCAAGTGTTTACCTTTTCAAATAATCACTTCTACAAATTTGAAGAAAATCCATGTCCCATCAATGGTGAGCTATGGCATTGTTAGAACAGGCCTGCAAGCTATTCATGTGATCCTTAGGGGCTATCTGGTGCCCACGGGCACCATGCTGGTGATCCCTACTATAAATTGTCCATAGGTGTAGGCGAGTAGTTCAGGGTGTACCCCGCATCTCGCCCAAACTCACCTAGGATAGGCTCCAGCTCACCTGCAACCCTAATGAGGATACGCACTGTAGAAAATGGATAGATGTTGTATTTTGAGTAGTGTGACTACTTCTATTGCATTCTCAAAGCTCCTCTTCACGGCGGAACGGTGGACAACTAGTTAGAGCGTCTGCCTCACAGTTCTGAGGACCGGGGTTCAATCCCTGACCCCGCTTGTGTGGAGTTTGCATGTTCTCCCCGTGCCTGCGTGGGTTTTCTCCTGGCACTTCGGTTTCCTCCCACATCCCAAAAATATGCATGGTAGGTTGATTGACAACTCTAAATTGTCCGTGGGTATGAATGTGAGTGCGAATGGTTGTTTGTTTGTATGTGCCCTGCGATTGGCTGGCAACCAGTTCAGGGTGTACCCCGCCTCCTGCCCGATGGTGGCTGGGATGGGCTCCAGCACGCCCACGACCCTAGAGAGGAGAAGCGGCTCAGAAAATGGATGGATGGATGAAGGTCACTTCACAATATGACCCTCTGTTTGCCTTTAAACACTTCCTTAGTAATGCAAGATTAATCGAGTTCCCGGAATCCTCTTGGACCTCTGCTCATTAAACGCAGAGTGAATGTGAGCATGCATTTGTATTCGTACAAGGCTTTCATGGGATTTGTACAACCCCAATTCCAATGAAGTTGGGATGTTATGTTAGACATAAATAAAAACAGAATACAATGATTTGCAAATCATGTTCAACCTATATTTAATTGAATACGCTACAAAGACAAGATATTTAATAACTGATCAACTTTATTGTTTTTAGAAAATAATCATTAACTTGGAATTTTATGGCTGCAACATGTTCCAAAAAAGCTGGTAAAGGGTCATGTTTACCACTGTGTTACATCACTTTTGGTTTTACCAACATTCAATAAATGTTTTGGAACAGAGGACACTAATTGTTGAAGCTTTGTAGGTGGAATTCTTTCCCATTCTTGTTTGATGTACAGCTTCAGCTGTTCAACAGTCTGGGGTCTCTGTTGTCATATTTTACGCTTCATAATGCGCCACACATTTTCAATGGGATTCAGGTCTGGACTGCAGGCAGGCCATTCTTGTACCAGCACTCTTTTACTACGAAGCCACGCTGTTGTAACACGTGCAGAATGTGGTTTGGCATTGTCTTGCTGAAATAAGCAGGGGCGTCCATGAAAAAGACATTGCTTGGATGGCAGCATATGTTTTCCAACACCTCTATGTACCTTTCAGCGTTAATGGTGCCTTCACAGATGTGTAAGTTACCCATGCCATTGGCACTAACACAGCCCCATACCATCACAGATGCTGGCTTTTGAACTTTGCGTCCATAACAGTCCGGATGGTTCTTTTCCTCTTTGGCCCGGAGGACACGACGTCCACAATTTCCAAAAACAATTTGAAATGTGGACTCGTCGGACCACAGAACACTTTTCCACTTTGCATCAGTCCATTTTAGATGAGCTCGGGCCCAGAGAAGCCGGCGGCGTTTCTGGCTGTTGTTGAGAAATGGCTTTTGCTTTGCATAGCAGAGTTACCAGTTGCACTTACGGATGTAGCGCCAAACTGTATTTACTGACATTGGTTTTATGAAGTGTTCCTGAGCCCATATGGTGATATCCTTTACACGTAGACGTCGGTTTTTGATGCAGTGCTGCCTGAGGGATCGAATGTCACGGGCATTCAATGTTGGTTTTCGGCCTTGCCGCTTACATGCAGTGATTTCTACAGATTCTCTGAACCTTTTGATGATATTATGGACCGTAGATGATGAAATCTCTAAATTCCTTGCAATTGTACGTTGAGGAACATTGTCCTTGAACTGTTCAACTATTTTCTCACACACTTGTTCACAAAGAGGTTAACCTCGCCCCATCTTTGCTTGTGAATGACTGAGCAATTCAGGGAAGCTCCTTTTTTACCCAATCATGGCACCCACCTGTTCCTAATTAGCCTGTTCACCTGTGGGATGTTCCAAACAGGTGTTTGATGAGCTTTCCTCAACTTTCTCAGTCTTTTTTGCCACCTGTCCCAGCTTTTTTGGAACGTGTTGCAGCCATAAAATTCTAAGTTAATGATTATTTGCTAAAAACAATCAAGTTTATCATTTTGAACATGAAATATCTTGTCTTTGTAGTGTATTCAATTAAATATAGGTTGAACATGATTTGCAAATCCTTGTATTCTGTTTTTATTTAAGTTTAACACAACGTCCCAACTTCATTGGAATTGGGGTTGTACATGTTTTATGCATTGCATGAACTGACCCCCACCCCAATGGAACCATTCTTTAGGTTTCTCTGCAATTAGACATCTGGAAATTATCTTTAGCCTGGCATGACGAGGCTGCTGGATGTGATTGAACATACCTACAGCCAATTATAGCAAAAAAACATCTTTTCTTTTTCTTTTCTTCTTAACCTGAATAGTGTCAAGTTTGTTTAAAACTGTGATAGTGAATTTAACAGCCTGTCCTGTGTTGAGTTGGATGGAAGGCTGTATGAACAGGAGGGGTCCAGATCCGCCTGTGAGTGCAAATAAACAACATAAGCTCAGTCTGGACCTGCAACATCAGGTCCAAATGCTGACACAGCAATTTTTCGTGGCTTGAACATTGGGACAGGCAGAGAGGGTTCATTTGGTTCTGCATGATTCGAGAAGATGGTTGAGAAAAGTTGTTCCTTTGAATGTGGTGTATATGTTTGTACACTTTGTCCCAGATTGCTTTAGTGTGTGGTAAAGTCAGCATTGCATGCCAAACTAATTCCTTGCAAACATTACATCAGGGTTTGCTTAAGTGCGACTGTACCTCATTGCATGTCCTCATCTCGAATGCACTTCACTTTGAGCACCCGTTTCACCTCACTTCAAGTATAAACTCTCAACTTCACAGTTAAACACTAAGCAGACCTCAGGGAGCTTTAAAAATGTTCTTTTGTGATGTGAAATTCCTGTTCGTTTTTACCTTTCTTCCTTTCTTGGGCCAATGCTTCGGAAAGCTTAGTGTCTTGGTGGTCTTGCATTGCTGGATGGGTGGTTCCACTCATCCAGACATCAAACTGACTTAAAAATATTGTTGGAATATTTTCCTTCCAAAATGTTCTCACAATTTCACCTAACTGCCAGAATAGCAAAAGTCTTGAATGTTAGATATCCTTTCCATTGCAGCATATCTTTGTCTTGTTGCCCTCTTTCCTATCTCCCCTTCCCCTGCACTCTGGACCAACAGTGATACTGTCCAGAGGCGGCACTTTGTTTTTCCTCACCTCCCTTTAATGGCTTTTGATGCTCCACAGCTGTCCTGACCGTGTTTCCGTTCTGCTAACGCTCTCTACTGTCTAGAAGGTGTGCAGAATTTATTTATTTAACTTTTCCCATGTTTTATCAGATAAGGATGGTTTGAATGCATTACCTTGCATGGCATGGATGAGTTGCTCTTGTCAACCAGAGGTGATTCTAGGATCAGAGCTTTAGGGCTAAGATTCATTTAAGGGGTGCCTCAAATCAGCACACCCAAAAATAGGCTCGAAACCCCTATGGGGTGGTGGTGATGTGGTGTGTGTGTGTGTGTGGAGGGTGGTTGGGGGGGGGGGGGGGGGGGGAGGTCTGGGGGGGGGGGGGGGTGGGCGTTGCAGGGACACATTTTACCTGCGCGCACCCCCAATATTAAGCCTTATAAAACGGGGATCCTATGATGGTCTCGCACACACAAACACACACACGCACACGCATGCACACACACGCACACACACACACTTTGCATTTTTACATAATTATTGCATTTTGCTGTGGAGGTGGTCAAATGTTTGTCTAAATTTGGAAGAAGTCTGTTCAGTTAAAGCTATAATCAACAGCTTTTTTAATTAAAAAAAAAAAAATCTTTCATTCAAGCCACTACTGGAGATGACACAATGCTGACGAAGCCATTCAGCTCTTCTAACATATTTATTTATTTGTGTAACCTTTATTTAACGAGGTGAAAGCTCATTGATATATAAAATCTCTTTTTTAAAAAACGACCTGGCCAATTGGCAGCAGAAATGGTACCGTACATAACACATCACCATTCATACAATAAATAACACCAAGAATAAAAAAAACCCTGTGATATTAAAATGTATGATATTTGATTTAAAAACAGTGACAGGGCCCAATGCTTTCGAGTAATGCAATAAATCTGTCAAGGGGGATCAGGTCAGACAATTTTAGTTTAGTTTGCAGGGAGTTCCATGCAGAGGGAGCAAATGTCTTCTCATCCTGCTCCGTTAGGACACAAGGGACAGTCAGAGCAAGGAAGTCATTTGATTGTAAACTGTACTGTCTTTCTGTCATGGGTGTGTGTTCTGGTTGTTGTCTTCCCCCAGTCTCGTACACACCTGCTCCTGAGAGCATCTTCACCACCTGTGCCTCATTCACCCTAATTACCCCTTGCATTTAACCTCGTGTCTCATTCTTTCTCGTCGCCAGTTCGTTGTACCTTGTCGTCGCGTTCCAGCATTCCTTGTTTCCACGTCACCGACTCACAGTAAGACAAGACCCTGTTCTGATTATCGACCTTGCCTTTTTGCCTCACGGTTTTGGATACTGTTGCCTTTTCGGATTGCCTGGCTGGGTACTGACCTCTGCCCCTAAATTAGACCTCTCTTTTTTTAAACTCTCCATTTGTAGTGGAGTCGTGCATTTTTGGGTCCTGTCCTCTGTTCCGCTCATGACAGAACGAACTGGCCATAACATGGACCCAGCAAAGCCCTTCAAGCGCAGGGTCAACGTCTTTCGAAGCAGGATGAGCAGCTTGCTGCCCTCCACCTTCATCTAGAGGGACTTTCAGAGCATCAGGACAATATGATGAGACAGGTGGCCTCACAGTTTGAAGTTCTTATGAAAATGATTCAGAAGAAGGAACCAGTTGGCACAACACCCGATACCGCCACGGTACCAACGTTTCCATGTGAAGCAGTTACAATGCAGCCACCTGCTACCTCCGGTGCTGTCTGCCCAGAGCTCTCTCGACCGGAGAGGTTCTCTGGAGATTCTGGGAATATTAAGCCGTTCATCATGCAGTGCACACTCCACTTTGAGCTGCTGGCAGCTGCCTTCCCCACTGAGTGGGCAAAAATCACTTTTGTCATTTCCCACCTGACTGGTCGTACGGAGGCGTGGGCTACTGGTCAAAGGCTTTTGATCACGAGCTGGACGGAGTTCGGCGGAGGGCTGCGTCACAGTGCACTTGGAGGATGAGCCTCGGTGACCAGCCAAACCAAGGCAGATCCCGTTTCCGGTCTCAATCCACTGGCTATCGTCACCACGGAAGAACCCATGCAACTGGGCAGGTTCCATCTCTCCCCTGAGGAACGTCAACGCCGGCTGAGGGAAAGGCGATGCTTCTACTGCGGGCAGTTGGGTCATTCCGTGAGCAACTGTCACGTCAAAGTTGCCGGTGCCAGAAGCAAGGGTACGGGAGAGGTGACTGTGAATTTTCATTACGGAAGACCCTGGCCGGGTTCTTCCTAAAGTGACACTATGCTCTCCTGATCAAGAAATTCATACACCTGTATTAATTGACTCTGGTTCTGACGCAAACTTACTCAATTCCCTCCTCGTTAGACGGATGCACCTTAGAACCTTTCAAATAAATCGCCACCGCAACACCTATGCTGCAGACGGCAGTTTTATGGGCAAGATCACTCACCACACCCAAACACTCACATTGACATTTCCTGATTCTCACTCGGAACGTATTAATTTTCATGTTTTTGACGCCATGATTCATGACCTTATTTTAGGGAACAATTACATAACCCCCAGATTGACTGGTCCTCTGGGCATGTTATGTCATGGGGCAGCAATTGCGCCCAGAACTGTTTCACACCTCCATGTGATGTTCAGGGATATGTTTCAAATGAAATTCCACAGACCCCATCAGGGGATCCTGACTTATCTCAAGTGCCCACCTGTTACCAGGACATTAAAGACATTTTTTCCAAGTTCAAGGCCAAATCCCTTCCACCCCACAGACCTTATGACTGTGCAGTTGACTTGCTGCCTGGAACCACACCTCCACGAGGGAGGTTATTCTCTCTTTCAGGGCCGGAACACAAGGCTATGAAGGAGTATGTGGCTGAATCACTGGCAGTCGGGATTATTCGCCCATCTTCATTCCCTGCGGGACCCGGATTTTTCTTTGTGGACAAGAAGGACAAAACTCTGCGACCCTGTATCGATTACCGGGGTCTCAATGACATAACTGTGAAAAACAGGTACCGTCTTCCTCGCACCTCCACCGCCTTTGAGTTCCTGGAGGGAGCCAAGGTTTTCACCAAACAAGACTGAAGAAATGCATATCATCTAGTCAGGATAAGGGAGGGGGGTGAATGGAAAACAGCATTCAACACACCAACGGGACATTACGAGTATTTGGTGATGCCTTTTGGACTAACTAACGGCTCCAGAACTTTGTCAATGATGTCCTGCGTGACATGTTGAATGTGTATGTTTTTGTATATTTGGACGATATTTTGATATTTCCCTGGATGAGGAGACTCACATCATTCAGGTCCGCTCTGTGTTGCAGAAGTTACTGCAGAATGAACCATATGTCAAGGCTGAGAAATATGAGTTCCAAAAGGCGTCCGTTTCTTTTCTGGGGTTTGTGCTGGCTCCAGGTGAAATCAAAATGGAGCCTTGCAAAGTTGATGCATGTCTAATTGGCCCACTCTCACGTCACGCAAGGATGTACAAAAGTTCTTAGGGTTCGCTAATTTCTACAGAAAGTTAATTAGAAATTTCAGTTCTATAGCCTCGCCTTTGCATGATCTTACCTTGCCACACAGACCTTTCGTATGGAACCCGCTTTGTCAGCCAGCTTTTCAGAAACTAAAATCAAGCTTTATCTCGATTATTTATTATTATTTATTTATTATGACATTGGTGACTGTGAACTCCTGGCAGTCAAGGTAGCTTTGGTGGAGTGGGGGCACTAGCTAGAGGGGGCACATACTCCGTTTTTAGTATGGACAGATCACAAGAACATGGAAATATCTAAAGTCTGCTAAGAGATTAAATGCGAGGCAGACTTGATGGGCTTTGTTCTTTACAAGATTCAATTTCACGTCATCCTACCGACCTGGTTCTAAAAGTCGAAAGCCAGATGCTTTATCACGTATTTTCAGCGTAGATAATTCTTTGTCCGACCCTAAAACCATTTTGCCCGAGTCATGTTTCATTTCTGCTTTTATTTGGGACATTGAGACTGCGGTAAACCGGACTGTATGTCACCCAGGCATTGCCAAGACTCAATCTGTGATCGAACAGCGCTTTTGGTGGCCCAATGTTAGAAGGGATGTTATCAATTTTGTCAATGCTTGCCATGTATGTGCTGCTAACAAGCCCTCTCGTAAACGTCCTTCTGGGGAGTTGCGACCCCTGCCAATACCAAAACGTCCTTGGTCAGACATCTCCGTAGACTAAAGGCATTGCCGAGTTAATGATACACCAGGTATTCAAATTTCATGGTTTCCCCAAGAATGTGGTATCTGTTAGGGGCCCCCAATTCGTTTCATGATTTTGGAAGGAGTTTTGCGGTTTAATAGGTGCTACCCTCAGTCTGTCATCTGGGTTTCATCCTGAAAACAAAGGACAACCTGAGAGGCTGAACCAGGACCTGGAGACTGGGCTCTGATGTCCCGCTTCACAGGAGCCACAATTCTGGACTCAGAAGCTGGTTTGGGTCGAGTTCTCTCACAATTCTCTCCCCTTTGCATCCATTGGTCTATTGCCTTTTCACATTGTGCATGGTTACCAATCATCTCTGTTTCCTGCCATAGCCCCAGAATCCACGGTTCCAGCTGCATTGACCTTGGTGAGACGCTGCAGGAGGACCTGGGAGCGAGCCCGCCAAATGCTGCTATGCCAAGGACGGTCCTACAAGACCGCAGCTGACCGTAGGAGGACTCCGGCCCCGAACTACAAAGTGGGTCAGCGAGTTTGCCTCTCCACCAAGCATATTCCACTCCGGGTGGAGTCCCGGAAGCTCGCTCCCAGGTTTGTTGGGCCCTTCCCCATCACAAAGGTCATCAACCCTGTCACCATGAAGTTTAGGCTCCCAAAACGCTGGTGGCCCGGCGGCTGACTCGGGATGCTGATGGACACCTGGCCCATCACCGAATGCTCAACAGCCATAATGTGTCCTGACTATATTATGCTGAGCCACGGTGGAACATCAACATATAATGTCATATTAATTAATAAATTTTCATGCACATGCTACAAGCACATCTTGATGGCGCGATGGTGTGTTAGATATGGAATAATTCGGTTTATATTTGATCAATGTCATCGTCATTTAAGTGATGCCACCCATGTATGGCAATAGTATGGTTGCTTGGCAATGCTGATCAACACCTGGCTCACTCGCGCTCTTATTGCTGGCCTTCCAAACTCATAAGCACAGTATTATGATACAGTTACATATATTGTACAATATGTCATATAAAGATTAGAGAATACAAATACACATTCTCCTTAGCCTGTTAGACCAGCGGTGCTGATGTCTCACAGGCGACCATTAGCTTCCATTTGCCTCTACGAGGGTTAATTTCACATTTAAAGTGTGACATAGTCTTTTAAGTGGACTTCAATGTCTTTCACATGTCTCAGGCAAAATCTGGGAATTCTACCCACCTGCAGACTTCAATGAGTCTCACCTCTCAAGCTGTTACGCGTAAACTGGTTGTGTACACCCGAGGGGTGTGTCAGAATTAATTATGGTCAAATCGGCGTAACTTGAAAACGTGCAAGCCATATGCGTAAAATACTGACTTACACACCAACGGAGAATATGGCCCTTACTGCATATAGATTGGAGGTATGCTCCCCGCGCCGATGTTTTTTCTCTCTCTCAGCTTTGTGCCTGTCACAACACGCAGAGTTAGAGCACTTCTGGTTCTACGGTGCTTGTTTTAAAATAAAAGCATGAGTTTTAAAATAAGAGTCGATATATATATATATATGAACTAAAACTTCCCTGATGAGCAGAACAATGCCTGCGGGCCAAGTTGGACTGCCTCCTGGGCCGGTTCTGGCCCGCGAGCTGGACGTTTTACACTACTGTGATAAAGGTTATTTAAATGATGAGCCACAGCAAAAGAAAAATGGATTTTAATCATAAAATAATAAAATAAAATGCTCACTCTCATCTCCCAGAGTCTCTACTTGTATTTGTAGAGTGAAATTAAGCAAATAGTAAAGCATATAGTTAATTAGGAAATAATAATGGAGATGTCCTGTCTAGAATGAAGTCAACTGATATATGGGTCATTCCACGAATATGGTGAAATGTTACGAGCAATTATTAACGGCAAAATACATTAAAAGGCATCAAATATTAACACACAACAGTATTGCCAGTAATCAGGTATCAACATGTAGATATAAAATAATATTGTATCAAGAATTTTCCACCTCCAATTATTTTTGCAATAAACCAGGTCAAACGCATTTTTGTGGTTTTTGACCAGCGCCGTAGTGTGACATTTTAGGAGTTATCAACGGAAATAGGCACAGTGTGAAAAATATCAGCAAAATCATGCAACCACTTCGCCAATATCTGCTAAAAGGGTGCGCCTACCATTCAACAGAAGTTAATGACTTTCCACGGCGAGATTTCTTAGAGGCACTTATTAGAAATAGGCATCGTGCTCGTAACTTTGTCGGTCAAAACGCGTTACGAGCAAGCGGCCACTCAATTTCATAACTGTAACATCGACCATTTTACGACGCCTATTTGGAATTGATGAAATAATCTCCAAAAATAATCATAGAAGGATCAATCAATTGCTTCAGAAGGAGTAGGAGACAATATTGACTTACATTTTTAAGTGTCGGTCATATTTTCGTTCGAGCGACTTGGACAAAATAACAAAAACGGTCGACTAGTTTGTGACATCGATCACCCAGAACCATTTTCGGCTCACATACGACCAGCATACGGCAGCATTTGAGCTTGATGGGAACATGGAGGGGCCGGTAGAATCTGATAAGTGTTTTTGAGAAAATGTTACAAGCTTCGATCTCAAATGGTCAAGTTACTAGCAATGATGAAAAGCGAGTTTGTATAGAATTAGATGGTTTCTTGTTTGATTCGGTGAAGGAGAAATGAATTTTGACCGTTTTCTGTGGCTAGTGCACAGGCTGTTTTCTGTGTCTCCTGACTGCACTACTGACTCGCTGGTAATATTGACGAGTCACAGCAATGTTGAGGATGTGGTCATGATTACGTGCATACTTTAATCCTTATTATTAAACTTGGATTCGGTTCCGATTATAAAGCTCCCTGTCAAACGTTTTTAACTATCTTTGATCAAAACATATGATTCACTTTGTTGATAAAAATGTCGATGTTGTGTGGTGCACTGTGGATTATTACTGGCGCTTGTAACATGACATGGGCACTGGCAAAGACCACTGGTGTCAAAATTATGTACAGGTCTAAATGGCTGTATTATCGTTTACTAACACTGACTTCTGTAGAGACATTGTGTTCAGAACTATGTGTTAACGTTTTGAAATCATAGTATTGTTCAGTCAAAGATTGGTATTTGGAATACATGTTGAAACTCTGGAATGCCATGGTGTGTGTAACTGGAAATGTGTTTGACTGGCAGAAAGCCCAGTCAAAGTTACGTACATGCTGTTTTTCATAAACAATTTTGTGTGTACTTCCAACTGACAAAGCCAGATGCCTCTGGGTGCCAGTAAGTGTCCATGGTCATGTACCATATTTTAAAGTCAGAAAAAGTCCAACACAAGATAATATTGAGGCTTTTACATGGGGGCTGGTAACTTTGACCCTTGAAGCTTCAAGTTGATGGTCTTACTGTGAAGGGTAAGGAACCAAGTAAGGAAACTGATATTGAAAAATTCACTAGTCCTATTAAGTTCTGATATCCACTGAATTCATTCACTTATACCTGTTAGTATTCAGGTCCTTCATTTTCCAAGTTGTATTTTTAGTCAATGTAACACAGATCTATAGTCGCCCTAAGTAAAATTTTTGTCATATGCTGCCCTACAGTTCCATTACAGTAGCCTGCAGGGCTCTTTGCGTCCTCTCTCTCTTCCCCCTCCCCTCTCTGTTTTCAGCACCTGTCTCCAATCAGCCTCATCACCACCGGTATTTAAGCCTGCCTGTTCCAGGAAAGGCGGCACGGTGGGCGACTGGTTAGAGCGTCAGCCTCACAGTTCTGAGGACCGGGGTTCAATCCCCGGTCCTCAGAACTGCATTTTCTCCCCGTGCCTGCGTGGGTTTTCTCCGGGCACTCCGGTTTCCTCCCACATCCCAAAACATGCATTAATTGGAGACTCTAAATTGCCCGTAGGTGTGACTGTGAGTGCGAATGTTTGTCCATGTCCCATCAATGGTGAGCTATGGCATTGTTAGAACAGGCCTGCAAGCTATTCATGTGATCCTTAGGGGCTATCTGGTGCCCACGGGCACCATGCTGGTGATCCCTACTATCAATTGTCCATAGGTGTAGGCGAGTAGTTCAGGGTGTACCCCGCATCTCGCCCAAACTCACCTAGGATAGGCTCCAGCTCACCTGCAACCCTAATGAGGATACGCACTGTAGAAAATGGATAGATGTTGTATTTTGAGTAGTGTGACTACTTCTATTGCATTCTCAAAGCTCCTCTTCACGGCGGAACGGTGGACAACTAGTTAGAGCGTCTGCCTCACAGTTCTGAGGACCGGGGTTCAATCCCTGACCCCGCTTGTGTGGAGTTTGCATGTTCTCCCCGTGCCTGCGTGGGTTTTCTCCGGGCACTCCGGTTTCCTCACACATCCCAAAACATGCATTAATTGGAGACTCTAAATTGCCCGTAGGTGTGACTGTGAGTGCGAATGTTTGTTTGTGCCCTGCGATTGGCTGGCAACCAGTTCAGGGTGTACCCCGCCTCCTGCCCGATGATAGCTGGGATAGGCTCCAGCACGCCTGCGACCCTTGTGAGGAGAAGCTGCTCAGAAAATGGATGGATGGATGGATGGATGTTCCAGGAAATCCTTGCCAAAGTATTGCAGCCTCTCCTAGCGGTACCATGGCCCACCGTACTCAAGTAAGCAACTTAACTCCTCGTTCCCTTGTTAACTCTTGTGTCTCGCTCCCAGTGCTCCCCTGTGTTCCTGACCCACGTCATTCCTGCCACCAAGCCAGCCGCCTGTTCTGTCCACTGCCTGCCACCTGTCCATGCCACCGCCTGCCAACACATCCAGGACCACCTCCATAACCTTTGCTCAATAAACTCTTCATCATTTTACATCTGCCTCCGCCTCCTCTTGGGTCCAGCTACTCCCCACACGTGACATATTTTACTTGATACTTTGCGGTGCATTAACAAGTTGGACATACATTGGTTTGTGAACCTACTCTAACCCTAGTAAATGTGTGAAAAATTCTCAAGGTTTTCATACAATAAATAGCTTTCCGTGTTCATGTCAAGAGTCAGTGTTACAAGCGATCACTGGCCAAATAATGGTCATATTAAGTAAACTATGTAAGTTTTTATCCTATGATGACATGTATGGCAGGTTGGACACTAAAGAAGGAGAAAAGGATCTATACAGGCTGGCCAGACAGAGGGATAGAGATGGGAAGGATGTGCAGCAGGTTAGGGTGATTAAGGATAGAGATGGAAATATGTTGACTGGTGCCAGCAGTGTGCTAGGTAGATGGAAAGAATACTTCGAGGAGTTGATGAATGAGGAAAATGATAGAGAAGGGAGAGTAGAAGAGGCAAGTGTGGTGGACCAGGAAGTGGCAATGATTAGTAAGGGGGAAGTTAGAAAGGCATTAAAGAGAATGAAAAATGGAAAGGCAGTTGGTCCTGATGACATTCCTGTGGAGGTATGGAAGCATCTAGGAGAGGTGGCTGTGGAGTTTTTGACCAGCTTGTTCAATAGAATTCTAGTGCGTGAGAAGATGCCTGAGGAATGGAGGAAAAGTGTACTGGTGCCCATTTTTAAGAACAAAGGTGATGTGCAGAGCTGTGGCAACTATAGAGGAATAAAGTTGATGAGCCACACAATGAAGTTATGGGAAAGAGTAGTGGAGGCTAGACTCAGGACAGAAGTGAGTATTTGCGAGCAACAGTATGGTTTCATGCCTAGAAAGAGTACCACAGATGCATTATTTGCCTTGAGGATGTTGATGGAAAAGTACAGAGAAGGTCAGAAGGAGCTACATTGTGTCTTTGTAGATCTAGAGAAAGCCTATGACAGAGTACCCAGAGAGGAACTGTGGTACTGCATGCGGAAGTCTGGAGTGGCAGAGAAGTATGTTAGAATAATACAGGACATGTACGAGGGCAGCAGAACAGCGGTGAGGTGTGCTGTCGGTGTGACAGAAGAATTTAAGGTGGACGTGGGACTGCATCAGGGATCAGCCCTGAGCCCCTTCCTTTTTGCAGTGGTGATGGATAGGCTGACAGATGAGGTTAGACTGGAATCCCTGTGGACCATGATGTTTGCAGATGACATTGTGATCTGCAGTGAAAGCAGGGAGCAGCTGGAGGAACAGTTAGAAAGATGGAGGCATGCACTGGAAAGAAGAGGAATGAAGATTAGCCGAAGTAAAACAGAATATATGTGCATGAATGAGAGGGGTGGTGGGGGAAGAATGAGGCTACAGGGAGAAGAGATGGCAAAGGTAGAGGACTTTAAATACTTGGGGTCAACCGTCCAGAGCAATGGTGAGTGTGGTCAGGAAGTGAAGAAACGGGTCCAAGCAGGTTGGAACGGGTGGAGGAAGGTGTCAGGTGTGTTATGTGACAGAAGAGTCTCTGCTAGGATGAAGGGCAAAGTTTATAAAACAGTGGTGAGGCCAGCCATGATGTATGGATTAGATACAGTGGCACTGAAGAGAAAACAGGAAGCAGAGCTGGAGGTGGCGGAAATGAAGATGTTGAGGTTCGCTCTCGGAGTGACCAGGTTGGATAAAATTAGAAATGAGCTCATCAGAGGGACAGCCAAGGTTCGATGTTTTGGAGACAAAGTTAGAGAGAGCAGACTTCAATGGTTTGGACACGTCCAGAGGAGAGAGAGTGAGTATATTGGTAGAAGGATGATGAGGATGGAGCTGCCAGGCAAGAGAGCTAGAGGAAGACCAAAGAGAAGGTTGATGGATGTCGTGAGGGAAGACATGATGGCAGTTGGTGTTCGAGAGGAGGATGCAGGAGATAGGCTCTCATGGAAAAGGATGACGCGCTGTGGCGACCCCTAACGGGACAAGCCGAAAGGAAAAGAAGAAGAAGAAGAAGATGTAAGTTTTTATCCCATGAACCCGTAAATGTAACTGGTATACTTCAAATAAATTTTACTAACATATTTTCAACAAAATGATTCAAGTTCTTAAATTTTTCTTACATGTCACAAATTGGGTACCACCTCAGTGGAATGACCCATAAGTTAAGTGTTGTGTGCCTTTGGGAAACATTAAATGTAGGGATATATAATATAAATTTTAAAAAATTTACATGCATCCACACACACACACACACACATACACAACATTAAGCGTTATAAAGCAGGTATGCCACAGTGGGCATTGGGTAAATAAAACCCCTTCCTTTGGGGCTGGTCAGGGTGCTTCGGTTGGGGTGGGGTCCTCCCTGGGTCCTGGGGGATCGGTGGCATCCCCCTGGTTGGGTCCCCTGCTGGAAGCGCTCGCCGGCCCTTGTGGGTGGAAGGGGCCGGGCCCACCCTTTTCAATGTGCCGGCTCAGCAACTCAGTACACCAGTTGACTAACATGCATGTGATATGGTGTTCATTCACTCATAAATTCGATAGACATGCTATAGGCTTTAATTGTTTGTGCTCGGACCACTAATAACAACACAGGTTATACTAACATATCAACTCAGGTTCTTCCAGGTGTTTAGACACTAAAAAAGAATCCCAAAGCAGCACTCGCCAGGAGCACTGTCTTGCTCATTTTTCCACATCCTGTCCTGTCCTGTCCTTTTCTGTCCTCTCTCATCTTGTTCTCTTGGTTAGTTATTGCATGTCCTCACCGGGTGTCCCCCCACCATCCACAAATAGGATCACAATTTGACTGATATATTACTTGTGCTCAAATATCTAGACAGTCTAATTATTGTTCTACTGTGGTTCGCACCCCTATTCCTCTTGTCCGTTTTGTCCCTCTGTCTGTCCCCTAAAACCCTTTTCTGTCCGGCTGCCTTTTCAATAAACATCAAAATAATTAAAACATTTAAAAACAAGCAGAGGGAGTATTTCAAACTCCCCTGTTGCACAGCAAAACTGTTCCAGCACAAAAGGCATACAGATCCACCATTCTGCTAGGCTGCACAGGACAGGTTACAACACCTGTTTGTGCTGCTAGATGGAGTTACTCAGATGGGTTTAAGAATGAGGACTGGGAGGTCAAAAGTTAATCTGGCTTTAGAGGTTTGTCATCTCTGGCAGAGCTCAGCAAGGCTCTGACTGCATTGATTCAAACATTCTTTGCATTTTTGAAAGGCAAAAATATGAAACCTAGAATGGCCTCAGAATGAGTTGAGTGAAATTATATGTAGTGAACTGCAGCAGCTTATTGTTGTATAGGAGAGCATACAGCAGGGCATCTTTTGGCTTGATTTAGCTAAGGAAATAAGTACGCTTCCTGTTGCTGTGTTTGAGTTGAATGGGCAATGACCTCAAGGCCAAAGGTCAATTTCTATGGGAGTGCTGTCTGTCTGAGTACAGTAGAGTACGGGTTAGCGAGTGCACTCAAAACAAGCCCTTGAGCAGAGGCCATCTGTGACCTGGGCAAACATGCTCTTAGATTGTATCTGTGTTTGTCATCCAAAGATTGATGGCAGGAAGTTGCCAGCCATGTGGTCCTTATGTCACCCATTCATCCGAAAGGAAGTGTCCTGGTGCCCTCTGACACACTGACACAGAGCCATGAAAACCCACATACTGTTACTATAGCCCGCACACACTCTGGTCACGAACTAATCACCGAGAGAGTGGACAGCAAGCTTTTGGAGATGTAGGTCAGTGCTCGGGGGCAGTGGGCCTGCCTATGAGCATAGCACCATCACTACCAGAACAGCCACAACATTTCATTAAGCACATTTAAAGGACCAATTGACCCTGTTGTGGTGTGTACACACTGGACACATACAATGTCAATGAATATGCCCAAATAGGAACAAATTAATGCCGATGTGTTTGTCGGGACGCGAGTGGGGCGAACATGCAAAAATTTGTCGATTCGTGTAACTTGCGTCATACTATACTATATATAGAGTCTTTAATTAATCGGCCATATACTGTGTCGTACGCAACGTTCCGGTGTTGTAAATAATGGAGGCTGTTTATGGGCACTTGTAATTTTCTGACAACTCCTGCTACCAATACTGGGACCATACTAAAAAAGAGCTGGCCTGGAAAATGGTGAGCAAAGACGTTGGCATATCTGGAAGGATATTTATGCAACCTGTTTATACGGCTGAGCTGTCGGTTGTCGGTTGAACTTTACCGTGAACCAAGCTCGCAGTAGCATTAACCAACACAAACACCGCCCGCTGCAGCGGGACGCAAGGAACGGAGAGAAGAGCAGGGCCGATGAGTGACAGGGGGGCCCCACTGCCCCCACCAGCAGCCAGAGCGGGGACCCAGGCGGGCGCCAGCCGGCATCGCCTCAGCACCCACGGAACAGGGGCAAGTCACCTTCGCAGAAGAAGATTCTCACTCCAAAAAAAAAAAAAAAAAAAAGGGAAATAAAAATAAATAAATAGAATAAATAGAAGTTATAAAACAACAACAACAACCTCGACAACAAAGAATACAGAAGTCAAAAGTTTAATTTCATACTTACAAAAATAGTCTTGTTATTGTCAGATGGCACCTTACCCAAGCAAAGGAATCAAGAGTCTAGATTTAGCTATCTAAGTAGATATGTAATTTATTTTTTCGTTCTGCTGATATTTTTTCCAACGCAATATATTCTATCATGAGATTTATACACTGATTGATGTTAATAGCTTGTTTGTTTTTCCAGTTTAATATAATTGCTTTCTTATCGGTAGCTAACGCGACAAGTAATGATTGTGAATATTTATTAGGGAGGTCTATTATGCTTAAGTCGCCAAGTATGCACAATCTTGGAGAAAGTGGAATCCTGAAATTCAAAATATAAGAGAGTTTTTGTATAACCGAAGACCAAAAGCATTGAATTGGTGTGCATTCCCATACAGCATGAAAATAACGTGTCTGGGATATATTTGGTGCCTTTTGTGTGCATATATTAGATGGGGAGAAGCCCATTTTATGCATAGTGTACTGAGTAAAGTGTGTTCTTTTGAGCACTTTATATTATATAAGCTGTAGATTTGTGTTTTTTGTCATTCTAAACGTATTATTACATATCTGTATCCAGTAGCTAGAATGGGACGAGAGATCGACAAGTGGATCGGTGCAGCATCTGCAGTGATGCAATCTTTGTATCGGTCCGTTGTGGTGAAGAAGGAGCTAAGCCGAAAGGTCGATCTGCTTCTCCACATCGAGAGGAGCCAGATGAGGTGGCTGGGGCATCTGATTCGAATGCCTCCCGGAAGCCTCCCTGGTGAGGTGTTCCGGGCATGTCACACCGGGATGACCCAGGACACACTGGAGAGACTACGTCTTTCGGTTGGCCTGGGAATGCCTCAGGATCCCCCTGGAAGAGCTGGATGAAGTGACTGGGGAGAGGGAAGTCTGGGCGTCCCTGCTCAAGCTACTGCCCCCACGACCCGACATCGGATAAGCGGTAGAAAATGGATGGATGGATGGATGTATACAGTAGCTACGGTCAGCGGACATGAAAAAGTCTTCTTCTCATTTGGTGATTGGTAAGTGCATTGATTTAGTGCATGAAATTAATTTATAAATTTTGAGAGATTTCATTTACTTTGTGGGAGAAGCTTCACTATTTGTTTGACAAACTCCGGCAGTTCGAGGGGGCTCTGGAGTGTTGGTATTCTTTTTTTTTTTTTATTGCTGCTTTTAATTTATTGTATTGAAGAAAGTTTCCGCCTGTTATTTGAAATTCTTGAACAGCTCATCACGTGTCCTAAAAACATTATTGTTAAATAGTTGTTGTCGGTGGACAATTCCATGTTGTTCCCATGTACTAAAATGAAGGGATATATGATTGATTTCAAAATCTGGATTATGCCAGATAGGGAAGAGCATACTCGGAGCTAATTGAGATCCTGTAGATTCTAAATTTTGCCAGAAGCCGTTAAGGTGGATGAGATTATTGGGTTCTTGAAGCATTTATGGCATTTAAGACTTGTGGAAATAAATGGGAGTTTAATGTTGTTGCAGTCTATTTGTTCCAATTTGTCATGGGTGTGTGTTATGGTTGTTGTCTTCCCCCTGTCTCGTACACACCTGATCCTGAGAGTATCTTCGGGTACTGCTGAATGGAGCCGCAATTCTGCCACGTGTCATTCTTGGGCATCTTTTGTAAAGACTATGGAGCAAGTTTTTCAGTATTCCACACCAGATCGTGAGGCAGCTCCGTCCCTTCTCACCTTACAACAAGGCAAGCGCAGGGTGTCAGATTACGCGATTGATTTTGGCATTCTTGCAGCTGAGAATCAGTGGAATAACAGGGCACTGCTCGATGCATTCTTTCAAGGAGTATCCCCTGCTGTCAAAGATCATTTGGTCCCATTAGACCTGCTGACCAACTTGGACACTCTCATCGCTCTCACCATAAAGATGGACAAAAGGCTTTTGGATCGCGAGCTGGACAGAGATCGGCAGAAGGATGTGTCACCGCGCACTTGGAGGATGAGCCTCAGTGACCAGACAAACCAAGGCAGTTATTGTTATCTGTTGTGGGACTTCGTTCAGTTTTGCTTTATCCAATATCCTTGTTTTCCTTTTTTGAAGATTCAATATTATTATTTTGAGACTCCCGTACTCCTGCCTTGCCTCCCTGCTTTCCTGTAATTGGGTCCACCATGTTCTTGCCTTGCGTTCCTCGCCTTCGCCCTAACCACGTACCTGACATACGTAGGCTAGATGGGCTCTATTCTTCACAAGATTTAATTTCACGTTATCCTACCGACCTGGTTCTAAAAATGGTAAACCCGATGCTTTATCGTGTATTTTCTGTGACAAGAATTCTTTCTCTGACCCAAAAACCATTTTGCCCAAGTCATGTTTTATTTCTGCTTTTGTTTGGGACATTGAAACTGTGGTAAAAGATGCTCTGAATAACACTCTTAGCCCTGAAGATTGTCCTGAAAACAGGCTTCATGTGGTCTCGACCTTAAGGGGAAGAGTTATCCACTGGGCTCACACTAACAGGACTGTATGTCACCCAGGCATAGCCAAAACGGGGAACTGGGGGGTGGCATTGGGTCCCTGCGGCCCCCACCGGGTGGCCAGTTGTCGGTGCGCCTCGGTGGGGCCGGCTGGATTGATTGGGTGGGGTCCTCAGCTGCCGCGGTGTGGCCACAGCAATTACAGGACACTTCTGTCAGTCTTTGTGCATGTAAAACGGTATCAATGGACTTGCATCTATCCGCAGACACACACTCTGTTACGCTGGGGTTTGGTCGAGGGCGAGGAAGGCAAGGCAAAAACATGGACGACCCAAGTGCAGGGAAGCAGGGAGGAAACGCTGTAGTGCAGGAGTATATAAAAAAAATATTTAATTCCAAAAACAAAGGAAAACAAGGATCATGGAAAAGTCTAAATGCTAAATTAACAAAGTCCAAAATCTAAACACAAAGTAACAAAGAAACACTTGAGTGAACCCAAAACAAGAAACAAGACATGACTGGTGAAATAAGTGAATGACACAACTGGCAACTATGACATGACACAGACAGTGACAATGACACCTGACAATGACATACTGCAGAGACACCTGACAACGACAATGAACCGACATGAAACCAGGGAACTAAATACAAACAGATTGACGAGACAATGAGGAACACCTGGACAAGACACGAGTGGCTGGAGAGAGCTGATTGGTCGACACAAGGTAGACGGTTGACAAGAACAGGTGGACACAACAACCAAAAGAGCACACGACAAACATGGAACACAGGAAAACATAGAACAAAACTAAACACAACCCAAACCAAAACACAGACCATGACACACCCCTAGGACTCTTTCACTGGGTGTGTGGTCATGCACTTACTGCGACAAATAACTCATGTATATGCAAATCGCTTGTGTATCCCCTCACTTATACTCTCGTCCTGTAGACTTTTATAATTCAATTAAATTAATGCCACCACACTTCAGTTGTACAGTTGGGTTCACGACCCTTGTCCTGCATGCTTCTTTTCCTGTCCTTGTCCTGTTCTATCTTGTCCTGTCCTTCCCTCACAGGGTGTAGCACTACAGCCCCATGCAACACTCATTTAATGTTTCATTGTTGTAGATAATGTCATGATTTACTTCTCTCATCCTGTTTACAATTAGTGCTTTGTCTTTTGTCTTTGTTTCTCTCTCCCTACTAGAAACTTTGTTCTGTTCGACTGATCAAGTCTGACTCTCAATAAACCTCAATTATAATACCACAGCGGAAGCTTAAAAACACCACTGTGACAAAGTAAAACTGTTCCGGCATGAAAAGGATACAAATTTTCCATTCTGCTTGACCTAACAGCCGAACAGGATGAAAAAAATATATAAAAAAAGGATACTGTTGCCTTTGCGGCTTGCCTGCTTGTGTACCGACCTCTGCCCGTTTATTAAACCTCTCTTTTTGAAACTGTCCATTCAATTGGAGTGGTGCATTTTGGGTCCTGTCCTTTGCTCCGTTCATGACACAATTCTACCCAAGATTCATACTCCTAATTGTGGTGCAACCATTTGACGACGTATTGTAATTGATTAGCTAAATAATAGTGTTTAAAGTTGGGAGCATTTAGACCTCTCTCCTGTTTACTTTTCTGAAGAGTGGATAGACTAATTCTATTTTTCTTATTTTTTGAATACAAATTTATTACAGCAGAATCTAAGGCTTGGAACCATTTTAAATGTGGTCTTAAATGGAATCATTGAAAATAAATAATTTATTTGAGGTAAGGTTTTCATATTGAGGCTATTCTTCCCAGTAGTGATATCGGCAAATTATTCCAGCGTCTTAAATCAGCTGAGATTTTTTCCAGTAGTGGTTTGTAATTTCGATTGGTTAGCTCTGTGAGTTTTGGCAAAATATTAAAACCTAAATACTTAATGTTTCCTATAGGAATAGGGTAATCTAGGATTTGATCAGCAGGAGTCCATGAGTTTGCTGTTATTGGGAGTATTGTTGATTTTGTCCAGTTGATAGAGCAGTCTGATATTTGTGAAAATGTTTTAATGAGATTGAAGACTGCCTGAAGTGAGTACTTGGGTTCCAGTAAGTAAAGAAGAATATCGTCAGCATACAGATTGATTTTGTGTTCTGTAACACGTGAGCAGATAGCAGTAGCAAGAGGTTCGATGAATACTGCAAATATCATTGGTGAGAGTGGACATCCTTGTCTGGTTCCTCTTTATAAATTCAGCTTTGTGAAGTAATCCTATTGGTGGTGACTGTCGCTATCGGTGAATTGCCATTGGGCAGCCGTGGCCCAATGGTTAAGATCATCGCTTGCCACCGTGGGGGACCTAGGTTCAAGACCCCGACTGGACCATCCGCCAACATCCCCCGGACTCACGTCTGTGGTGTCCTTGAGCAAGACACTGATACCCCAAAATGCTCCCCGGGCACTTCAGCTGCCCCCTGCTCCGGTGTGTTCCACTAACGTGTATGTGTATGTGTTCACTGTGATGTGCAGCCATGCATGTTCATGACAATAAAGGTGATTCTTCTGCTTCTTCTTCTTGTATAGTGTTGCTATCCAATGCATAAATGAATCCCAAAATCCAAATTTGCTAAGTACTGCAAATAGGAAAGCCCAATTAACTTTATCGAAAGCTTTCTCTGCGTCAAGTGACGTGATGATTGCGTTTAGATTTCTACGCTGTGACATGCTTATTAAATTTAACAGACGTCTGACATTATTAGTGGAACTTTAATGAAGCCTGTCTGGTCATAGTGGATTATCGACGGGAGTACTTTTTCAAGTCTCGCTGCGTGGGCTTTCGAGATAATCTTGATATCTACATTAATCAGTGATAAGGGGCGATAATTAGCTGGGATAGTAGGGTCTTCACCTGCCTTTAGTAATAACTTAATTGAAGCTGTGTTCATATGGTTACTAATTTGACCTTTATTGTTTATCTCATTGACTGTTCTGAAAAATTTGTGTATTTAATTGAGGAAAGTTTAGATCCTTAATAAAAGTTTAAATTTCTTTTTAGTCTGGGTTGTTCGAAGAGGCGTATAAATTGCTACAATAATTGTAAAAAAATGTCATTTATTTCTAGCGGTGACTGTGTACAGTTACTTTTCTTTATTGCGCTGAAGTTGGTTCGCAAGGAATTTTCCATATTTATTATTGTACTGAAAGTTAGCGTATCTTTAACTGTTTAGAAAATCTGTTCTTTTTCATAAGATAATGTCTAATTGATATTTTGCCTTTTGAAGTTGGTTTCTAAGCGTATCTGTCGGATTAATTGCATATTCTTCTGTTAATTTTTTCCGCAATTCCATTTTCCAATTTTTGTTCTTGTTTTTTCTTATACGAAGAGTATGATATGATTCGACCTCTCAATACAGCTTTCCCGATTTCCCACAGCAGAGATGGAGATATGGTTGGGGAGTCGTTGAAGTCCAAAGTTGTCCATATACTGCCCCAGTATATTGGGGCATTGTGGCTGATTGCTATTTTAGAGATTTGAGCGATCTATTAGGGGATTTATGTTGACCATTTCCTGACCCATCTGACTTCTCATTTGTTTCACTTTTTTTTTCCATTCCTCCATCCAGTCTGCTGTCTACATTCAGAGATCATGAGTGATTTGAGGTTGGACTGTGTTTTTGTGACCTATATTCTGGAAAAGAAAGTTAAAAGTTGCTGACTTATGGGCCCTTTACGTCCAATGAAACGTTTTCCAGATCCAACTCCACCCTCTTCAGACCACCACCTTCCCTTCCTCTCTATCTACCCTAACTTTATTTCCTTTTTGACAGGACACTCTCAACTGCCAGCTTTCTGTCTGTTTTCCCGTGCGTCAGGAAATCTAATCAAGCAGGGAGTGTCTGAATAGACCAGGGGCTCCAGAGCCACATTCAGCTATTTCATTACTCTGATGTTGCTCTTAGTGACTTAAAAAAAAAAAGAATAATAAATAGGCGGCACGGTGGACAACTGGTTAGCACATCTGCCTCACAGTTCTGTTCTCCTGTGTGGAGTTTGCATGTTGTCCCCATGCCGACGTGGGTTTTCTCCGGGTACTCCGGTTTCCTCCCACATCCCCAAAACATGCAGGGTAGGTTAATTGAAGACTCTAAATTGCCCGTAGGTATGAATGTGAGTGTGAATGGTTGTTTGTTTGTATGTGACCTGCAATTGGCTGGCGACCGGTTCAGGGTGTACCCCACCTCTCGCCCGGAGATGGCTGGGATAGGCTCCAGCACGCCCGCGACCCTAGTGGGGATACGTGGAAAAGAAGATGAATGAATGAATGAATGAATAATAAATAATCCAATTATATTATTTTTTATACATATCAGAATCAGAATCAGAATCATCTTTATTTGCCAAGTATGTCCAAAACACACAAGGAATTTGTCTCCGGTAGTTGGAGCCGCTCTAGTACAACAGACAGTCAATTTACAGAACACTTTGGAGACATAAAGACATTGACAAAAAACAACAACAAACAACAATTGTGCAAAAAGATGCAGAGTCCTCAGTTCGAATGGCTAATATCGCAATAGTCCGGTGCAATGACCATTGTGCAAAGGGCACTGAGACTTCAAGGAGTGTATGCGGTTTAAAGTGACGAGTACTGCGATAATCTGGGACAATGGTTGTGCAAATGTTACAGATACTCCTCAATCAGTGTGCAAATGGAGCAGATGCCACTCTGGCATGAGTGGCCACTATATGCAAATAGTGCAGCACGGCGAGACAACTACAATGAGTGCACGAGTAATACATAATACAGAAATGTGACAACGAACTCAAGTCAAGAAATTGCCAGCTTGTTGTAATGGAATTGTAAGTTAGCTGTTCAAGAAGTTGATTGCAAGAGGGAAGAAGCTGTTGGAATGTCTACTAGTTCTAGTTTGCATTGATCGGTAGCGCCTACCTGAGGGAAGGAGCTGGAAGAGCTGGTGACCAGGGTGGGGAGGGTCCGAGAGGATTTTGCACGCCCTAGTCTTAGTTCTGGCAGCGTGCAAGTCCTCAAGAGTGGGTAGGGGGGTACCGACAATCCTTTCAGCAGTTTTGATTGTCCGTTGCAGTCGGAGTTTGTCCTTTTTTGTAGCAGCACCAAACCAGACTGTGATGGAAGAACACAGGACTGATTCGATGACTGCTGTGTAGAACTGTCTCAGCAGCTCCGGTGGCAGGCCATGCTTTCTCAGAAGCCGCAGGAAGTACATCCTCTGCTGGGCCTTTTTGAGGACGGAGTTGATGTTGGTCGCCCACTTCAGGTCCTGGGAGATTGTAATTCCCAGGAACTTGAAGGTCTCGACGGTTGACACAAGGCAGCTGGACAGCGTGAGGGGCAGCTGTGGCGAAGGATGCCTCCTGAAGTCCACGATCATCTCTACAGTCTTGAGCGTGTTCAGCTCCAGGTTGTGTCGACCGCACCACAGCGCCAGCCGCTCCGCTTCCTGTCGATATGCAGACTCGTCACCGTCCTTGATGAGGCCGATGACAGTGGTGTCATCTGCAAACTTCAGGAGTTTGACAGTCGGGTTCGCTGAGGTGCAGTCGTTCGTGTAGAGAGAGAAGAGCAGCGGAGAGAGGACACAACCTTGGGGCGCCCCAGTGCTGATGCTGCGTGTGGATGAGGTGGCCTCCCCCAGCCTGACCTGCTGTGTCCTGCCCGTCAGAAAGCTGTAAATCCACTGGCAGATGGCAGGTGAGACGCTGAGCTGGAGAAGCTTGGATGAAAGGAGTTCAGGGATGATGGTGTTGAACGCTGAGCTGAAGTCCACGAACAGGATCCTCGCGTAGGTCCCTGCACTGTCGAGGTGTTCTAGGATGAAGTGCAGTCCCATGTTGACTGCATCATCCGCAGATCTGTTCGCTTGGTAGGCAAACTGCAGGGGGTCCAGCAGGGGACCTGTGACACTCTTGAGGTGGTCCAGCACAAGACGTTCAAAGGACTTCATGACCACAGATGTCAAAGCGACAGGCCTGTAGTCATTCAGACCCGAGATTGCAGGTTTCTTGGGGACTGGGATGATGGTGGAGCGTTTGAAGCAGGATGGAACTTCGCACATTTCCAGTGATCTGTTGAAGATCTGAGTGAAGACTGGCGCGAGCTGGTCCGCGCAGACTTTGAGGCAGGATGGAGACACGTGGTCCGGGCCTGGCGCTTTGTTAATCTTTTGTTGTTTGAAGATGCGTCTCACATCCTGTTCATGGATGGTTAACGCAGAGGTCAGAGGTGTGATTGTGGTCGCGGGTGCGGCCGGGTTGGTGTGTGGTGTGAAACTGTCCTTTTCAAATCTGCAGTAGAAGGTATTCAAGTCGTTGGCTAGTGTGCTATTGTTCTCAGCTTGGGGGGATCGCCGCTTGTAATTAGTCAGCGACTGGAATGCATGCCAGACTGATTTAGAGTCGTTTGCGCTAAACTGTTTTTCCAACTTTGCTGTATAGATCCTCTTTGCAATGTTAATTTCTTTGGTCAGCTGGTTTCTAGCTCTATTATACAGGGCCCTGTCCCCGCTCTGATATGCGTCCTCCTTAGCTTGGCGAAGCTGCTTAAGTTTAGCAGTGAACCACGGCTTATTGTTGTTGAATGTGCGAAATGATTTTGTTGGAACACAGACCTCTTCACAGAAACTGACATAGGATGTGACAGTGTCCGTATATTCATCCAGGCTGCCAGCTGAATTTTCAAAGACACTCCAGTCTGTGCAGTCTAAGCAGCTTTGAAGTTCCATCTTGGCTTCATTTGTCCACTTTTTGACTGTTTTCACTGTAGGCTTCGCACATTTAAGTTCTTGCCTGTACGTCGGTATTAAGTGAATTAAGCAGTGATCAGACGAGCCCAAGGCTGCGCGAGGTATAGCACGGTATGCGTTTTTTACCGTGGTGTAGCAGTGGTCTAAAGTATTATTTTCCCTGGTAGGACAGTCGATGTGCTGCTTGTATTTAGGGAGTTCGTGGTTGAGTTTAGCTTTGTTAAAGTCCCCGAGAATAATGAGGGGTGAGTCGGGGTGTTTTTTTTCAATTTCGTTGACTTGATCGGCGAGCGTTAGCAATGCGGCGTTCGTGTTAGCTTGAGGCGGAATATAGACGCCAGCGAGAATGAATGATGCGAACTCACGTGGGGAGTAGAATGGTTTACAGTTTATGAATAGCGACTCCAAATGCGGGCTGCAGTGTGTGCTGAGCACCGTGACGTCCGTACACCATTTTTCGTTGATATAGAGGCATATCCCGCCGCCCTTTGTTTTCCCCGATGATTCCATGTCGCGGTCCGCTCGATGAATATGGAAACCGGGAAGCATAACAGCGCCATCGGGTACAGCGTTGCAAAGCCAGGTCTCCGTGAAGCACATGGCCGCGGAACGTCCGAAGTCTTTACTGGTCTTTAACAGAAGATGAAGCTCGTCCATTTTGTTGGGTAGGGAGCGTACATTCGCGAGGTGGATCGACGGGAACGCCAATCTGTGTCCTCTCTTGCGAAGTTTCACCTGAATGCCTGCTCGCTTCCCTCTGTGGCGACGCTTCCGTCTCCATGCGCCGAAAACCGCGGACGCCGCTCCGGTGAGTAACTCGGGGAAAAAACTGAGCGGATATTCGAAGGTTGGTGACAGAAAGTCCGGAGTAGACTCCTTGATGGTTAGCAGGTCCCCCCTTGTGTAAATGAGTCGTGTAAGGTCTCCAAAGACGGACGAAAAACACAAAAAACACAAAAACAAAGACAATACTAGAGAGCACGTTACCGAGGCGACCACACTGGTAGGCGCCATCTTCACGTTACGTACGTAAAATAATGAACATAAATACAGTAATGATTATTTAATTTCAAATTGTTTTTTGTTCGTTTTTCAAATGTAATTCTAAATTATGGTGGTAAGATTATGGTGATTTTGTAACATTAAAATAAATAGTGTTTATTTTTTTTGGTCACTCAAAATATGCGTCACAGCTGCTGATCTGGGACGCCTGATGCCAAGATTTATTGAATTATATTCAACACCTGATGATTACCAGGTTATGATTACTACCAAACTTATGAGATACAAACTCTGACACTGGTCGTACAGGGACCAAACCTCCCATATCAGGGGGTTAGGGTTAGGGTTGTCCCCGAAGGACAACGCCACAAAAACACATGTTGACTGGTTGGGCGAACTCCCATGCACCATCAAGGACCCTGCTGAGGGTATAGAGCTGGTCCACTGTTCCACGGCCAGGACGAAAACCACACTGCTCCTCCTGAATCTGAGATTTGACTTCCCGACGGACCCTCCTCTCCAGCACCCCTGTATAGACCTTACCAGGAAGGCTGAGGATTGTGATCCCTTGTAGTTGGAACACACCCTCCGGCCCCCCTTTTTAAAAAGGGGGACCACCACCCCTGTCTGCCAATCCAGAGTCACTGTCCCTGATGTCCACGCGATGTTGCAGAGGCGTGTCAACCAGGACACCCCCACAACATCCACAGCCTTTAGGAACTCCGGGCGAATATCATCCACCCCCGGGGCCTTGCCACCGAGAAGCTTTTTAACCCCCTCGGTTACCTCAACCCCAGAGACAGGAGAGCCCACCTCAGAGACCCCAGACTTCCTTGTGGGAAGGCGTGTCAGTGGAACTGAGGAGGTCTTCGAAGTATTCTCCCCACCCACTCACAACGTCCCGAGTCGAGGTCAGCAGTGCCCCATCCCCATTATGCACAATGTTGACGGTGCACTCCTTCCCCCTCCTGAGACGCCGGATGGTGGACCAGAATTTCCTCGAAGCCTTTCGGAAATCGTTCTCCATGGCCTCACCCAACTCCTCAACAACCACCAAAGCTGCATTCCGCTTGGCCAGCCGGTACCCATCAGCTGCCTCAGGAGTCCCACAGCCCAAAAAGGCCCGAAAGGACTCCTTTTTCAGCTTGACAGCATCCCTCACCGCTGGTGTCCACCAACTGGTTTGGGGATTGGCGTCACGACAGGCAAAGACTACCTTATGGCCACAGCTCCGGTTGGCCGCCTCAGTAATGGAGGCGCAGAACATGGTCCACTCGGACTCAATGTCCCCCACCTCCCCCGAGACGTGGGTAAAGTTCTGCCGGAGGTGGGAGTTGAAACTCCTTCTGACAGGGGATTCGGCCAGACTTTCCCAGCAGACCCTCACAATAAGTTTGGGCCTGCCAGGTCGGATTGACATCTTCCCCCACCATCGGAACCAACTCACCACCAGGTGGTGATCAGTTGACAGCTCCTCCCCTCTCTTCACCCGAGTGTCTAAGACATGCGGCCCCAAGTCCGATGACACGACCACAAAGTTGATCATCGAATTACGACCTAGGGTTTCCTGGTGCCAAGTGCACGTGTGGACACCCTTATGCTTGAACATGGTGTTCGTTATGGACAATCCGTGGTGAGCACAGAAGCCCAATTACAGGACACCACTCGGGTTCTGATCAGGGGGGCCGTTCCTCCCAATCACCCCCCTCCAGGTCTCACTGTCATTGCCCACGAGAGCATTGAAGTCCGCCAGCAGAACGATGGAGTACCCAGCGGGAGCACTCTCCAGCACCCCGCGTCCGGGCAAGGGAAACCTCGATCCACTTATATTTTTCATATTTTTAGCCGTGCTTTGTCTGGCCCCTCACTTAGGACCTGTTTGCCATGGGTGACCCTACCAGGGGCGTGAAGCCCCAGACAACTTAGCTCCTAGAATCATTGGGAAACCTCCTTCAGCGGCAAGCTTGTTGTTGTTGTTTTTTGAAACAAACTTTATGTGGCGATCTATAACAGCATACATGCACAGAAACTATGTGCAGTAAGTCAAAATTATGTTGGCTATCAACAAAGGCTAAAGATCATGAAATAGTTTGTATTTTTTAAAGTAAATGCGTCATGGCACCATTGCAGGTCTTTTCAGAATAAATTCATTAATGTTATTATTTCATTTGTTGCGATTCAAATGAGAGCCTTCTAATTCGGTGTTTGTTTCTTCTGGCGCCCTCGAATGCACCACCGAGTTACAACCCATTTGTTCATTCACTTTCTAATTTGTGTATCCAATCCAGCTAAATGTTGATCTCTTGAACCATTTTCCTCTTTGATGTGAAAGCCAAATGTTTTCAGTTTACAACAAAAAAACTAATTAATGGGCCTCACTTTTACACTGGGATGGTAAGGTTAGAATAAAATCATATTCTGTCATTGCAGAATTTATTACATACCTTGCTCACAATATGGTCTCACTAATTTAGGATGAGGATGACGGAATGGAAACTGCAGGCAGTGCCCTGCAGCATGTGTTTGTTTATGTAACATTGAGCTGTGCAAGGCCGAGTAAATATTCACAAACTGGATTTTGGAACACTTTATCAACATTCCTGAGCTGTGTACATCTATCTGCATGGAGGCTTCCACTTTGGATGCCAGTGTATCTCTGCAGTAGGGCTCCTGCTGTAAAGTAGCGGTAAAAGCCATCAGATGAAGTGCATCAGATGAACCTGTCCCATAACTATTTGCTGGATTGCTTGCATTCAGTCTGGTGCTCCAAGGCAAAGTGCTATCCTGTAAACTTTGTTTCTTTATTTAGAAAAGGTAATTATCTCTCTGGCGGATTGTCATCTATTTTACCTATGCATGAAAACAAAGTGGTATGATGTTTCTACACAAAAAAATGTCTTCTACCTCATCCTGGCTGCAAGGCTGCATCCTGATGCTAACTCGTACAGTTCAACACAATCCATTCAGAGAAATTTTTTTTAGACACAATTTGACTTACAGAGCTTTGAATGTACTTTGGCTAAAAGAGTACACATTATATGAGATGCGTTGAGGCAAACTGGGAGAGATCTGGATTCTTGTCCATAGGGAGGCCAAGTAGAGTTAAGTAGAAGAACAGCTACAGCAGGCAGGAAATAATACTCCTGTGGAATTTCCCAAACTCCTCCATCAAACACAACACTTCTTCGATCACTTTCAACCACTGGGAAGGTGATCACACTGGAAGTGATTAAAAGAGCAATTTGAAAAACAATAATATTTGTCTTTTGTGACTTGGATTGAAACAACTAATATCTCCTGACAGTAAAGATGTAACTATCACTCAGATAATAATTAGCAGAACTGGGGATAACTATTCATCCATCCATCCATCCATCCATCCAGCCATGCAGCCAGTCAGCCTGCCATTCATCCATCCATCCATCCATCCATCCATGTATCCTTTGCACCACTTATCCTCACGACACATTGTGGGTTTGCTGGAGCCTATTGCGGCTGACTTTGGGAAAGAGGTGGGGTACATCCCGAACTGGTTGCCAGCCAATCGTAGTGGACAAATGGACAAACAACAATTCACACTCCCATTCATACCTAAGGGCAATTCAATTAATCTACCATGCATGTTTTTGGAATGTAGGGATAACCGGAGTACCTGGAGAAAACCCACACAGGCATGGGGAGAACATACAAACTCTACACAGGAAGGCTGGAGCCAAGATTTGAACTTTTAACATCTGACCACTGTAAAGTGGATGTGCTAACCAGTAGGTGCCTGTGTCACCATGATGAAGACCGCTGAGCAAAAACTAATATGAAGAAATATAGAATTAAAATTCATATCTTAATGAAGATACAGCTTTTAAATATCTTGTGAATGTGATCTATCACATACAGAGAAACACTCACACCAGACTGGCTAAACCAGCAAAGTTCTCACTTTGAACCCTTGTGTCCTACAGATGCGTATGACTGGTAGAAGCCACCAGACAGACTTGGTTTTCTCCAACACCTCACCACCCTCAGTTCTCATACACAGATCCTCACACATACACACAATAACACACATTTTCCCCAGCCTTTAGTGGGAAAGACAGCAGTAACTTGACATTGCTCAGGTTACTCACAGAGACAGACAGCTTTTCCCTCTGGATTAGTCTCCCCACACACATTGACATCATCTGGCCACAGAATATAAACTGTGTGTACACAAATACAGTATGTCATGTATCTTTTGAGTACTAAGATCACACTGTTTGCATCAGGAGGAAGGTCTGGGTGGCCACCTGTTGTTAACGGGAAGAAGAGCAGATGTTCATGTGCTTTAGGATCAATCCCTGTCTTTTGTCACATTTGCAATTCATTTGGTGAGATGTGTAGTTTCTGGCTGCATTCTTTCACACTGCGTGAAGTGACCTCGCTGTGTGTCTGCCTGGCTTGGTTCCTCGTTTTGGTCCAGCCAGCCATATCTGAACATCGGGCTGAAATATGTAGAACTGAGCTCAGACATCTCTTCCATCCCTTCTCTGGATTTGTTATCAGAAAATAATTCATGTTTGATTTGAATTCCACTGTGGGCCCTCATCAAAAGTGTTGACAGACTATGTGTGTGCGTGTGCGTGCGTGCGTGCATGTGTGTGTACATGCGTGCGCATGCGTGTGTACGAGTATTTCAATAGAATTATTGGAGCTTTGCTGACAGATGTGGCGGAATTTCCGTCAGAGCCTGTGGAGGACTGTGACATTAGTGAAAAACACGTGTAGAAATGTTCACGTACATGTGAATTCATTAACGCGACTAATGTAAGTGGGTGGGTCTTCCCATGTGCCCACCACCTGTGGGAGGGGCCACAGGGGTCAGGTGCATTGTGAGCTGGGTGGTGACCTTGGGGGCCCGATCGCCAGCTACAGAAGCTGGCTCTAGGGACGTGGACCGTCACCTCTCTGGCAGGGAAGGAGCCCGAGCTGGTGTGCGAGGTCGAGAAGTTCCGACTAGATATAGTCGGGCTCACCTCCACACACAGCTTGGGCTCAGGTGCCAGTCCTATCGAGAGGGGTTGAACTCTCTTCCAGTCTGGAGTTGCCCACGGTGGGAGCAGGTGTGTCCGGGCTCTCCTTTAGAGATATGGTGAGAAGCTCGGGCATCCGGGAGGATCTCAGAGTAGAGCCGCTGCACCTCCACATCGAGATGAGCCAGATGGGGCATCTGATTCGGATGCCTCTCGGACGCCTCCCTGTTGAGGTGTTCTGGGCACGTCCCACTGGGACGAGACCCCAGGGACGACCCAGGACATGCTGGAGAGACTACGTCTTTCGGCTGGCCTGGGAACATCTCGGGATCCCCCCGGAAGAGCTGGATGAAGTGGCTAAGGAGAGGGAAGTCTGGGTGTCCCTGCTAAAGCTACTGCCCCCGCGACCCGACCTCGGCTAAGCCGTAGAAAATGGATGGATGGATGGGCTTTCACCGCGAGTTGGTGACTTATTACCGTAATGTGGAAGTGGAAGTGGAAGCCAGAAAGGAGCCATCGGTGGAGGGGGTGACTACGCGGCAGAATGAATGGGAGAAAGTTTATCCAACACAGTGTGAAAGATGTCGATAACTGGCTAGGGCTGCTGGCTATGCTAGGTAACCACCTGGCCACCTCGAAAGGAGGTGCCTGGTCCCAGCCAGCGAGGATTTACGGCACCGAGAGGTGCAAAACAGAAGACTCAGGCTTTTACCTTTGGCCAAGGTACAGTGAGGGATCCTGGTCAAGGGCGAGTCTAGGTCGAGTACTTTGGGTGGGCTGAGCCCATGACCTAATTTCAGAAAGTACCCTTCTGAAATTTTATCAAACTTTTGAGACCTTGAAAAAGACCATTTTGTGGATGACTCAAAATATATTATTATCCATCCATCCATCCATCCATCCTTTTTCTGAGCCGCTTCTCCTCACTAGGGTCGCGGGCGTGCTGGAGCCTATCCCAGCTATCATCGGGCAGGAGGCAGGGTACGCCCTGAACTGGTTGCCAGCCAATCGCAGGGCACATACAAACAAACAACCATTCGCACTCACATTCACACCTACGGGCAATTTAGAGTCTCCAATTCATGCATGTTTTTGGGATGTGGGAGGAAACCGGAGTGCCCGTAGAAAACCCACACAGGCACGGGGAGAACATGCAAACTCCACACAGGCGGGGCCGGGGATTGAACCCCGGTCCTCAGAACTATGAGGCTGACACTCTAACCAGTTGCCCACTGTGCCGCCATATTATTATTATTATTATTATATGTATTTATTCAATACATTATAAAAAGTCTGGTTAATTGTCAGAAAAGCACAGACCTTTTGTAACAGTATGAATACAATATGAGTATTTCATCTCAGAGAAAAGGAAAATTCAAAACATTTTGGCTAGTCTCTAGCTCTATTAAAGAAGAAATATGTTGTTTATAAGGTCATCTTTTGATTTGAGTCACAACAAACACTGTTGGAAATGTAATACTACATAGAGTATAACAACTACACAAAAAAGAAAAAAAGACAAACTCATTATCATGCAAAACATTATTATCAGTTTTTACAGTCTCACATGCACCTGGCTGACTTCTTTAAAAAAAAAAAAAAAAAAAAAAAAAAAAAAAAAAAGCGTATGTCCATCTATTGAACAGCAGACATTTGCAAACAATGTTTCATAAGGTGTCCTATGCATTTAACTAGATTTAGCACATGTACAGTGCCCCCTTCTAAAATTCTTATATTTTTGCATAGTATACATATATGCTTGCAATGTTTAAGATCATCAGACAAATGTAAATATCAGACAAATATAACCCCCGGTGAACTTAAAACGCTTTTTTAAAATGTTTTTTTTCTTTATTAAGGATAAAAATACTACTCACTTACCTGACCCTGTGTGAGAAAGTAATGGCCCCCTGAACCTCATAACTGGTTTGGCCAACTGTCATTTCATAGATTGTGTGAGGTGGCGGCCATGTTGGGAAAATCAATGTTACCTTCAAAGGCAAAGCATGGACATGGAAATTAAGTCATAACTTGCTCATTTCTCAACCGATTTTCACGAGCTTTACTTTTTTTCTCAATGCCAGTGTGTGCTATTACAACAGAACATATTTTTTTCCATCCATCCATCCATTTTCTGAGCCGCTTCTCCTCACTAGGGTCGAGGGCGTGCTGGAGCCTATCCCAGCTGTCATCGGGCCGGAGGCGGGGTACACCCTGAACTGGTTGCCAGCCAATCGCAGGGCACATAGAAACAAACAACCATTCGCACTCACAGTCATGCCTACGGGCAATTTAGAGTCTCCAATTAATGCATGTTTTTGGGATGTGGGAGGAAACCGGAGTGCCAGGAGAAAACCCACGCAGGCGGGGATGGGGATTGAACCCCGCACCTCAGAACTGTGAGGCTGACGCTCTAACCAGTCGGTCACCGTGCCGCCATGTTTTATATATATATATATATATATATATATGTTTTGGAAATGAAGAAGAAATGAAGAATTCATACGGTGGGCTGGGCTAAGGCAGGTTTTGGGTGGGCTTGAGCCTCGCCACTGATCCTGGTTCAAGTAAGTCATTTTAACCTAAGAAGAAAAACTTTTCTGGAGGGAGAGCAGCTAAAAGGCATCAGTCAAAACATGCCAGGGTACTCTCTCACCCTGTTTAATAGATAGTTTTAAAATAATCAAATTTGATTTTTAATTTGTTGAAATATTATTTTGGTAATAGTACAAGGACTAACCATTCGATTCTGAATCGCTCGTCATTCGTTACTATCAATGCAAAGAACGAATGGGGATTTATAGGGCAAGTCCGAGCACTAGAATATAACATTATTTGTAAAGAAACAGCATATTTTAGATGAGCAAAAGGATTGGAACAGATTGAAGATAGTTTAAAGTAAATAAAACTAAGTATTTCCGCAGTTGCAAAATGCCTTAAAAGTCTTTGACCAATTGACATTGCCACACATTCTTGTTATGTGATGCTTTTCCAGGCTTTAACCACCACCTCTTTGAGTTGTTTATTGTTTTTGCAATCCTTTCTTGAAGCTTTTCATCACTTTGGTAAAGGTTCATCTTTGTGCTATTGTTACAGGTACATAAAACATTCTCCAAGAATTTTCGAGGGCCATCTCTGTCTATCTATTGTGGAATATTTCCAGTCTGTCCTTCCTATTCTTCTTGCTGATGGGTGTTTTGCATCCTCTGGTGTAACCTTTGTACTTTGGTTCATTACGTTACGTCACCAGGAGTAGTTTGTTACACCTTCATCCGTGCCCTCTGGTGTTTTCTGCTGCTCTCACTATCAGTATGTTGGGACCGGTTGTCAGCTCTCACAGTGTTTCGGCAACTGCTGTTGTTTCCTTGATGTACCTATTACTTTCTACACCTGTTGCCTCTTTCTTCTTCAGGACATTCCAAATGGTTGGACATGGCTAATGTTTGTTCAATGACTGACTGATTTCCCATCTTCTCTCAGCTTCACAATTTCTTGTTTTTCCAGCCACAAGCCTTTTTTGTCATTCCGATTGAATTCATTCCAATTGAAGAGCCGTGACGTGATCTATTCTGATATACATGTGCACTACATTTAATCGGAACAGTCGTGATATGCGCACATCAATGTAAACGTCATGTCTTTCAACAAAATGGAGGTCTGTTGTCTATTTAGCACAGTCGTTGGGATTGGTTTACCATCCATCCATCCATCCATCCATCCCTTTTTTACCGCTTATCCAAGGTCGGGTCGCGGGGGCAGCAGCTTTATGAGGGACGCCCAGACTTCCCTCTCCCCAGCCACTTCAGCCAGCTCTTTCGGGGGGATCCCGAGGCGTCCACCTCATCTGGCTCCTCTTGATGTGGAGGAGCAGCGACTCTACTCTGAGATCCTCCCGGATGACCGAGCTTCTCACCCTATCTCTAAGGGAGAGCCCGGACACCCTGCGCAGGAAACTCATTTCGGCCGCTTGTATCCGGGGTCTCATTCTTTCGGTCACGACCCAGCTTCTCAATAAACCACAAAACTTCTTCAGCCTCTGCCTGCTTCTGGGTCCAGTTAAAATTGCATCGTGACAGAATACTCTGGCCACCATGGACCCAGCAACCCTGGAGGCGTTAAGACAAGCAGTCACCCTCCAAGGCGCCCATATAGGAAGACAGGATAGAACTCTCCAGGAGATTATGGAATCTTTGACCACTCTCACGCAACATGTTTCAGAATCAGAATCAGAATCATCTTTATTTGCCAAGTATGTCCAAGAAAACACACAAGGAATTTGTCTCCGGTAGTTGGAGCCGCTCTAGTACGATAACAGACAGTCAATTGACAGATAACACTTTTGAGACATAAAGACATTGACAAAAAAAAAAAAAAACACTCACTGAGCAATAAAGAGTTAATAGTTATCTGGTAATGCCAGTACATTTTTTCCCCCCCTACTTTCTTCCAAATTGCAGTCCTACCACACCTCCCGTAAGTACTCCTTCCGAGCCCGCAGCCTCCGATCCATTCCGCCTCCTGTACAAAGAGCCTCATGTTCCTCCGCCCGAGCCCTATTCCGGGGACCTAGGTGGATGCAGTCAATTCCTCCTCAATTGCTCCCTGGTATTAAGTTACCCCACCGAACAATCCAAAATGACATATGTAACTAACCTCCTACGCGGAAAAGCAGCAAAATTGGCAACCGCATTATGGCACAACTCTTCCCAGGTACTCACGTCATTCACATCCTTTTCTGCTGAACTCAGGAAAATTTTTGATCACCCCATTCAGGGCAGGGATGCCACCCGATGCCTCCTTACACTTACTCAGGGCTCTAGTTCCGTGGCCTCGTACTCTATAGAATTTAGCATACTTGTGCGTGAATGCGGGTGGGATGACGCGGTGCTAATGGGTATTTTTTTAAACGGGCTTTCAGAACGGCTCAAAGATGAGCTTGCCGCCTGGGACGAGCCCACCTCCCTCTAGGAGCTTATCTCTTTGTCAATCCGTTTGGACAACCGATTGCGAGAAAGAGCATGTGAGAAGGAACTTAGAGCGCGTAAAGTAGTATCCCCCATGAGCATTGCACCGGCAGCAACCTTGCCCGCCTTCTGAACCTCCGACCACCTCCTTGTCACCCTCCCCCCCCCCCCCCCCCCCCACACTGCACCAGATGAGCCTATGCAATTCGGCAACACCAGGCTAGACCCCCAGGAACATGGTGCCATGTCAACCAAGCGACTGTGCATTTATTGCGGCAAATCTGGCCATTTTATTTTCCAGATGCCCCTTGAGGCCCAAAAGACTTCGTGGTGGAGGTTGACGCCTCGGACACTGGGGTGGGGGCCATCCTCTCGCAGCGGGACCTCACTTCCCAGAAACTTCATCCCTGTGCCTTTTTCTCCTGTCGTCTCTCCCCTGCTGAAAGAAATTATGATGTTGGCAACCAACAGCTGCTGGCGATCCTCTGGGCTTTGGAGGAGTGGAGTCATTGGCTGGAAGGAGCTGAGTCTCCATTTATCATTTGGACCGATCACAAAAACCTTGCTTACCTCCGTTCAGCCAAACGTCTCAATCCCCGACAAGCTCGCTGGGCCCTCTTCTTGAGTCAGTTCAATTTCAGCCTCTCCTTCCATACTGGTTCCCGCAACAGCCAGCCTGACGCCCTTTCCCGCATGTACTCACCCCCCTCCAGCCCTGCTGAACATGAAACCATCCTCCCCTCCTCCTGCTTCATTGGCGCTGCTACATGGGAAATCGAGCAGATTGTGAGGGATGCCCAAGAGACCCAAACGGTTCCCAAGACTGGACCCCCAGACCGGCTGTTCGTACCTGACTTGGCATGATCTGACGTCCTTCAGTGGGCCCATAATACTAAACTCACCCATCACCCCGGTATCACCCGCACAATCCAATTCGTGCAACAACACTTCTGGTAGCCCAGCCTGGACACCTGTGAGTTCGTCCTAGCCTGCTCCGTCTGTGCCCGAGGCGAAGACTCCCATCAACCCGCAGCTGGCCTGCTGCACCCTTTAACCATTCCGAGCCGCCCCTGGTCCCACACTTCCCTGGACTTCATCACCGGCCTTCCCCCCCTCTGAAGGTAACACCACCATCCTCACCGTCATAGATGGTTTTTCCAAGTGTGTCCATTATGTACACCTTCCAAGTTGACCTATGCTTTTGAAACCGCTAACCTCCTAGTCCTCCACATATTCAGACTTCATGGCATTCCGATGGACATTGTCTCAGACCGTGGTACTCAGTTCTCCTCCCAGGTATGGAAGGAGTTGTGCAAGGCAGTGAGCGCAGCAGCCATTCTGTCTTCCGGCTACCACCCCCAATCCAACGGCCAGATGGAGCGGGCAAACCAAAGCCTGGAATCTGCTCTTTGCTGCGTTGCCACTCGCAATCCCTTCCTTGGGTGGAATATGCCCATAACTCCCTCACCAGCTCCGCCACAGGTATCTCTCCATTTATGGCCTGTTATGGTTTCCAACCTCCTTTGTTCAAGGAACAGGAGCACGCGGTGGCGGTTCCCACGGTGAGGGAGCACCTTCGACGTGTCCAGTCCATATGGAAGGACGTCAGGGCGGCCTTAACCCGGTCCGCTGAGAGAAATAAATTATTGACGGACATTCGTCGCTCCCTATGCCTGAGTACAAGGTGGGTCAAACGGTTTGGCTTTCCTGCCATGACCTCCCACTCCAGACTGAATCTCACAAACTCACTCCGCGCTTTATTGGTCCCTTCCCCATCACCAAAATCATCCATCCCACATCAGTCCAACTTAAACTTCCACAATCTCTCAAAATTCATCCAAAGCTCCATGTGTCACTTCTCAAGCATGTCTCCACCTGCGCTCTTAGCCCTTCGGCCGTACCCCCACCCTCCCCCAGTGTTATTGACAACCATCCGGCTTTCACCGTCTCGCGCATCCTTGACGTGAGGCCCAGGGGCAGGGGTTACCAGTTCCTGTTGGACTGGGAGGGGCATGGTCCCGAGGAACGCTCCAGGATCTCCCGCAAGCTTATTCTCGATGACTCCCTGATTAGGGAGTTTTACGCGGCTCACCCTGGGAAGCCGGGCATGACGCCAGGAGGCATCCGTTGAGAGAGGGGTACTGTCATGAGCTGTGCCCAGCAGTTCCCTTGTTGGAGCTTGGGCTTAGCTCACCCTCTCTCTCTCCCTCTCTTCCCAGTAATCAGCATCACCTCGGCCGTGCACCTGTTGTCAATCAGCCTTCATCATCACCTACATTTAAGACTGCCAGATCCAAGATTCCACTGCCAGAGTATTAATGTTCACCCGTGGTACACCAGCTCTCTACTTACACATAAGCTACGCCAGTCCTCGCCATATTTCTGATCTCCATGTTCTTCCTTGTCCTCAGTGCTCCTTTCCGTGTTCCCCACCTTGCTGACCTCTTCCACCACGCCATCAAGCCAAACACTTGCTCACGCCACCGCCTGCCGCACGCTCCCTGTCTCGACGACCCGCCAGTACACTACAAGGATCCACCTCCGAATCCCTTCTGAATAAACCATTCTCCACAAAACTTCAGCCTCCGCCTGCTTCTGGGTCCAGTTAAAATTGCATTGTGACAAAAAGCTTGATTAAAAACAAGTTACAAATAGTTTAAAACAAGATCTTTGTTGCATACGATCTGTGGTTGGAAACCGACGTATTTATGTGCATAGACGAAGATATCACCATGTAATTACGTCAAGATAGAGCATGCGCAGACAGAGCGCAGACCGGCACCATTCCGATTCACGGTTTACATGGTGAAAATTTTACTTTTGATCGGTTTGGCAAAAGGAATCTTCCACCCCGTAAAACTGGCCTGTTTATTCCGATTGAGGTTCTTATATGGAGCGTTTTAATTCGGTTTGGGCTTCTACACGGATTATATTCGGAATAGAAGGCTCCATGTAAATCCCTCTACAGGCAGCTTGCGGGGTTTCATTTTGGTTATACTTCTAACGAGTATAAAGGCTTCTTTATACTCACTGCAGCTATCCAGCGCGCAGTTTGCCTTTATACTCGAGCGCAACACATGCGCGCTGTTTTCAAAATGTGCTACAGTTCACCTCCAAGTCGGGGGTGTCGCTACCGCTGGTATTGGCTCGGACACCACAGGGTGGAGTTTCCTCTGCATTTTTTGGCCATTTCCGGTAGCTCTTTTTACTTTCCTTTCCGTAACAAGGAAAAAGCAACAACAATGGCGACCATAGAACAGTGTCTGCTATAACAAATGGCCCTAGATGACAGGATGATACATTTAATTATGCTGCAAAATTGATCAAGAAGGCAGCAGCGTATATGGTATGCAGAACCAAGGGGCACGTTGAGTACGTCATCACAACATGTGACTAAAACGGACCAATTGCGAGAGATGATCTCCGCAGCATTCTACGCACAGGAACAATTTTTGCTGTGTGCGCGTCAACGCATAGGGGGCCGCACAGGAGCCGCGCGGGCCAATGTGTCGGTCATGTGATGCAATGCGGGTGTTGTTAGCTGCGCGAGCGCGGGATTATAGAGAGGCCTTTAGTGTCGTCTTTCTAGACAAAACCCACATTTTAAAATGGGCGCATACATTTATTGACATTTACTATTTATTGTTTGAATCATCAGTGTAACGGAACACACCTGGGCATAAACACACACCTGCCAGTCATATGCTCCAATACCTTTGCTCATATGAAAAAAGTAGTTGGGTTTAAATAACAGGTGCTATCTTTTAATGGGTGTATCAGATTCCAATGCAAATATCCGCAAATCAAAGCTGAAATATTGATGAAATTTGATGTCAACAGCAAAAAAAAAGAATTTATTGAACTGAGTCGTTAGCATTTACATTACACATATCCACTTAACTGGTTGAGGAAGTGTTCAGTCATGGCGTATTCGCCACTCTTGCCCACTCACTCCCCTGTGCCCATTACAGCCGGTGAGACAGGGTTTCCACTGTGCAGAGGAAACGACCCTCATTGGTGGGCCCCTATTAATATAAGAATGGAAGTCGTCACTGAAAACAAGGGAACTTGAATGGGTGTGAGTGCATGAGGTGTGACGTCTGTATTCACACAAGTATGTTTCACTGCAAGATGGCTGCTGATGCACAGTTACAAGTAAAGGTTTGCACTAAAACTGTTTAATACCTCTAAAAAGCACACCCAGAGTCTCAATACCCACAAACCCAACATCCTCAAAAAATAATCTTTCATGGTCTTTAACACGTTAAGCAAGGCGGTGCTTCATCGTCCTCTTGTACGGGGCTCAGTAGTGTCTGGAAACAATCTGACGATGGAATTTGATACCGGCACTGGCTACTGACAGTTCAAGTGCAAGTGTATAGGGGTGTAATATAATCTGGTTTAACTGGCAGCTTCCCACAGAACAAAGCCAAAACTAGCAGGTGCATAAACTGAAAAACAGAAATATTATCCCATTAGACTGTGATGGCTGACTGACTTTGTATGGTCCCAGGAAGCAGTTTGTTTAAAAAAAAAAAGTGTGAATTAATTGTCCTTGTTGTTTGTTTTCCTCTGCTTCTCATGTCATGTTCCTAAAATGCTGCTAGATCAACAAAGGAAACAGTTTCATTTACTCTCTTGTGAAAATGTAATGTTGATTGTCACGTTGTCCAGATCAATGTAAAACCTGCATCATGCAACTTAAAGTCCAAACATAGAGGAAGTCATGATTGTCGTCTACCTTGACATCCGACAAACAAATGTTGAGTTTCCCCCCTTCACAGAAGCTGGACCTTGACGGTGAAATTAACATTGACATTCAACCTTTTAATCTTTAATGTGGCTAGAGTTGGCTGGCGACCATCTTTGACTTTGGATTTTTTTCCCCAAAGTCTTTGTTGACAGGACTGGCTATTAACAGCAGGAAGTTCACTCACCATGGAACTTTAATCCAGGCCCACGTGTTTTTTTCCATTGCTAACCTCAATTCAAACTCAAACCTATGGCCAAAAGCCACTATATGGTGATGTGGAAAATAAAACTGTTTTTTCTAACACTAAATAAATGTCAAAGAAATGGCTCAACACAAATACCTCAGGTGATTGGACTGGATTGGCATGGGACTGACGTAAAAAAAATAAATTAATCAAAGTCATGTTCCTCAGTAAACATTACTAAATTGCTATTCTATAATATTATAAATGTTAACATTCTATTGTTTAAAAAGATAAAAGTAAAACAAACATTTTAATTCTACTCTCCAAAAGGAGCGGAGAGTGTCTTTCAAGAGGGTTTAGTCACATAGGATTGGTTCATTCCTCAGGTCGGGATCCCTAGCCATTCACACTTCTGTTTTGTGGTGTGAATTTGGAGGATTGCTCTCTTGTTTTGGGGCTTGTGTGTGTTTTTGGTTTTGCATCATTTCTGTATTTGCATTCTTTGGCTGTTTGCAGGAATTGGCTGTTTGTAGGGTGTTTGCCCCTGTCGGCACCATATCCACTGGCCTACCTTATTTTGTTTCTGAATCCTACATCTGACACTCTCAGGACATTCCCTGGTGGAGAGAGGCTGGCTCATCTGTGGGGAAATTAAACCCAGTGGTTTGTTGTGTTAATAGATGGTGGAGCCAAGTTTCTCAGGGTACAAACTGTGTGGTCCGACGTTTCAGTTTCTCCGTCAGGTGTGGTGTCGGCCCTATAACGTTATTTGCTAACTCCCTGAAACCCTTTGGCACTCATGTTTCCCATGAGGAATGCAGAGGGCTTCCCACACTTTTATGTGGACCAGTGATTTTAACACTATCACTGGCATTAATTAGCACTGATCTAATGACTGATGTAATGAGAGAAAAAGAGTAATCTTTATAAACTCACCATAGTCACCAGACCGAATTTAATGTTGAAATGACGACATTTAATTATTTAAAATGTTCCAGAGATATTCTCACAGGCACTAACAGATAGACATAAATGCTAATTACATTGTGATTGGAATTACGTCAAACTTTAACTTCAAAGGCTTAAAATGTGTGCTGTCTGTATCCCGCAAGGAAGTTATCTTGTATTTAACGCCTATGAGTGAGGCATACGGGCGGCTGTATGAGGCTGGTTTGTTTTGAAGGCTGCGTAATGGGTGACATGTTAAAACGTTACAGAAATCAAAATTACATTTTATCTTCATGTTGCTGTTATTAGGGGTCACTAAAGGTGGTGGAAGCAGCTTGGATAAACCTCAAAAAGGTGCTTCCATTTGCTCCAGTGGTATGTCTGTGTGATTATCTGCCACAAGGGGGTGGGGGGTGGGGGGGGGGGGGTGGGGGGGGGGGGGGTCAATTACAGCTTTTATGAGCGGAACTGAATTTCCATTTGCCATGTTCGACTATTCATGGGGGCGGCACGGTGGCCGACTGGTTAGAGCGTCAGCCTCACAGTTCTGAGGACCCGGGTTCAATCCCCGGTCCCGCCTGTGTGGAGTTTGCATGTTCTCCCCGTGCCTGCGTGGGTTTTCTCCGGGTACTCCGGTTTCCTCCCACATCCCAAAAACATGCATGAATTGAAGACTCTAAATTGCCCGTAGGCATGACTGTGAGTGCGAATGGTTGTTTGTTCCTATGTGCCCTGCGATTGGCTGGCAACCAGTTCAGGGTGTACCCCGCCTCCTGCCCGATGATAGCTGGGATAGGCTCCAGCACGCCCGCGACCCTAGTGAGGAGAAGCGGCTCAGAAAATGGATGGATGGATGGATGGACTATTCATGGGTGCCACAGGGAAAAACAAGCTGTTCAATAAGAGAATAACTGATAATAAGATAATGTTTTTATTCCCAGCCACATATCCTGCACATAGGGCAAGCCCCCTGTAATTTAATATTTTTTTGTAAATAATGGTAATAAGTGGCTTGTTTACTAGGTCCACATACAGTATGACTTAGTATGAATGATTTAAAAAAAAGTTTAATTGGTGAGAAACTGACTCCTTGCTAAGTGTAGCATCATTAAAAGAGAACTAGTTAACATAACTTCTCTGCAACGAGAGGAGCCAGATGAGGTGGCTCAGGCAACTGGTTAGGATGCCTCCCTGGTAAGGGGTTCTGGGCACATCCCATTGGGAGGAGGCTCCCGGGATGACCGAGGACACATTGGAGAGACTAAATCTCTCAGCTGGCCTGGGAACACCTCGGGATCCCCCCTGAAGAGCTAGACGAAGTGGCCGAGGAGAGGGAACTCTGGGCTTCCCTGCTTAAGCTGCTGCTCCCCCCCAGATAAGAGGAAGGAAGGAATGAAGGAAGGAAGGATGGATAGATCGCTAACATGAGCTACATTCCTGTCTATTATTTTTTTAAAGCATGGTATAGTACACTGGTCAGTATATGCTGGGATATGGCAGCATAAGCCGTGTACACACAAAATTTTGAAAATGTGAAAGAACCCACACGTGGAAAAAAATTGTCATGTGTGTTCTTGAGCCGTCACCTTATCGTGGTGGAGGGGTTTGTGTGGCCCAATGATTCTAGGAGCTAAATTGTCTGGGGCTTTATGCCCCTGGCAGGGTCACCCATGACCAACAGTTCCGAGGTGAGGGACCAGACAAAGCACGGCTCAAAGACCCCTTATGATGCCGACAAACGAAGGACTCAGTTTTCCCTTGCCCGGACCTGGGTCACCGGGGCCCCCTCTGGAGCCAGGCCTGGAGATGGGGCTCGAAGGGAAGCGCCTGGTGGCCGGGCCTGAACCCATGGGGCCCAGCCGGTCACAGCCTGAAAGGGTAACGTGGGTCCTCCTTCCCATGGGCTCATCACCTGTGGGAGGGGCCATATGGGTCGGGTGGAGTGCGAGCTGGGCGGTGGCCAAAGGCATGGACATTGGCGATCCGGAGCTACAGAAGCTGACTCTAGGAACATGGAAAGTCACCTCTCTGGCAGGGAAGGAGCCCGAGCTGGTGTGTGAGGTTGAGAAGTTCTGACTAGATATAGTCGGACTCACCTCCACACATAGCTTGGGCTCTGGTACCAGTCCTCTCGAGAGGGGTTGGACTCTCTTCCAGTCTAGAGTTGTCCACGGTGAGAGGCGCCGAGCAGGTGTGGGTATACTTATTGCCGACCGGCTCGGCGCCTGTACGTTGGGGTTCACCCCGGTGGATGAGAGGGTAGACTCCCTCCGCCATCGGGTGGGGGGACGGGTCCAGACTGTTGTTTTTGCCTATGCACCAAACAGCAGTTCAGAGTAGCCACCCTTTTTGGAGTCCTTGGAGGGGGTGCTGGAGAGCGCTCCTGGTGGGGACGCCATTGTTCTGCTGGGTGACTTCAATGCTCACGTGGGCAATGACAGTGAGACCTGCAAGGTCATGATTGGGAGGAACGGCCCCCCCGATCAGAACCTGAGTGGAGTTACAACTCTCACTGCCAACAAAACTTTGCTCATGTTCAGGGGGAGGCGGGGGACATCGTGTCCGAGTGGACCATGTTCCGCGCCTCCATTGCTGAGGCGGCCGACTGGAGCTGTGGCCTGTTGTGGCGGCAATCCCCGAACCCGTTGGTGGACACCAACGGTGAAGGATGCCGTCAAGCTGAAGAGTCCTATTGGGCCTTTTTGGCCTGTGGGACTCCTGAGGTAACTGATGGGTACCGGCTGGCAGAGCGGAATGCAGCTATGGTGGTCGCTGAAGCAAAAACTCGGGTATGGGAGGAGTTCGGTGAGGCCATGGAGAAAGACTTCCGGACGACTTAGAGGAAATTCTGGTCCACCATCTGGCATCTCACGAGAAGAAAGCAGTGCACCACCAACATATAATGTTGTATATGTGTATAATGGGGATGGGGCGCTGCTGACCTCGACTTGGGTTGTGAGTCGGTGGGGAGAATACTTCGAAGACTTCCTTAATTCCACCGACACGCCTTCCCATGAGGAACCAGAGTCTGGGTTCTCTGAGGTGGGCTCTCCTATCACTGGGGTTGAGGTCACAGAGGTGGTTAAAAAGCTCCTCGGTGGCAAGGCATGAGATTTGCCCTGAGTTCCTAAAGACTCTGGATGTTGTGGGGCTGTCCTGGTTGGCACGCCTCTGCAACATCGTGTGGACATCGGGGACAGTGCCTCTGGATTGGGAGACTGGGGTGGTGGTCCCCCTTTTTAAGAAGGGGGACAGGAGGGTGTGTTCCAACTACAGGGGGATCACACTCCTCAGCCTCCCTGGTAAGGTCTATTCAGGTGTGCTGGAGAGAAGGGTCCGTCGGGAAGTCGAATCTCAGATTCAAGAGGAGCAGTGTGGTTTTCATCCTGGCCGTGGAACAGTGTACCAGCTCTACACCCTCGGCAGGGTCCTCGTGGGTGCATGGGAGTTCGCCCAACCAGTCTACATGTGTCCTGTGGGGGGTGCTATGGGAGTATGGGGTACTGAACCCCCTGATACGGGCTGTTCGGTCCCTGTACGACCGGAGTCAGAGTTTGGTCCGCATATCCGGCAGTAAGTCGGACTCGTTTCTGGTGAGGGTTGGACTCCGCCAAGGCTGCCCTTTGTCACAGATTCCATTCATAACTTTTATGGACATAATTTCTAGCCGCAGCAGAGGCGTAGAAGGGGTCCGGGACACGCTGGAGAGACTATATCCTTCAGCTGGCCTTTAGGGATTTCATCATCTACAGTCCATAATATCATTAAAATGTTCAGAGAATCTGGAGAAATCACTGCATGTAAGCGGCAAGCCCGAAAACCAACATTGAATGCCTGTGACCTTTGATCCCTCAGGTGGCACTGCATCAAAAACCGACAGAATTTTCTCAAAGCCATCCGGAAGTCTTTCTCCTTGGCCTCACCGAACTCCACCCACGCTCGGGTTTTTGCTTCAGCGACCACCAAAGCTGCATTCCGCTTGGCCAGTCGGTACCCATCAGCTGCCTCAGAAGTCCCACAGGCCAAAAAGGCCTGATAGGACTCCTTTTTCAGCTGGACAGCATCCCTCACCGTTGGTGTCCACCAACGGGTTCGGGGATTACCGCCACGACAGGCACCGACCACCTTACGGCCAGAGCTCCAGTCGGCCGCTTCAGCAATAGAGTTCACTCTGACTCAATGTCCCCCGCCTCCATGAGCAAAGTTCTGTTGGAGGTGGGAGTTGAAACTTCTTCTGACAGGGGATTCTGACATTCCCCTGACCCTTACAATACGTTTGGGCCTACCAGGTCGGACCAGCATCTTCCCCCACCATCGAAGTAAACACACCACCAGGTGATGATCAGTTGACAGCTCCCCCCCCTCTCTTCACCCGAGTGTCCAAGACAAGTCCGATCACACAAGCACAAAGTTGATCATCGAACTACGATCTAGAGTGTCCTGGTGCCAAGTGCACGTGTGGACACCCTTATGCTTAAACATGGTGTTCGTTATGGACAATCTGTGATGAGCACAGAAGTCCAATATCAGAATAATAACAGGCTCCTTCCCTGCCAGGGAGGTGATATTCCATGTCCCTAGAGCATGCTTCTGTAGCCGGGGATCGGATCACCAAAGTCCCGGCCTTCGGCCACCAGGCACTCGCCTTCGAGCCCCACCTCCAGGCCTGTCTCCAGAGGGGGACTCCGGTGAATCGCGTACGGGCAAGGGAATCCTAAATCCCTATATGTTGTTCATCATAACGGTCTTTTAGCCGTGCTTTGTCTGGTCCCTCACCTCGGATGAGTTTGCCATGGGTGAATCCTACCAGGGGCGTGAAGCCCCAGACAACTTAGTTCCTAGGATCATTGGGACACACAAACCCCTCCACCACGATAAGGTGACGGCTCCAGGAGGGGTAACCACAATTGTGTTCCATATTAATTTAATGTATTCATATAAAGCATTAAATTGTATTGTTTCAGTAAGTAGATACTTGTGTACATGACATACATTGTTATAATTGAAATTTTGAACAAAATAGATGTTCAATGGAACGCATTTGGAAATTGGAGCAACTTGAAATTTCCTTCACATACCTACTTCAAAGAGACGCCTGTGCGTCAGCAGTCTGTTACAGAAGCTGCACTCACTTTTTCCTGTTTTTGTACTTTTCCACCCTTTTTACAATTTACTTTGTTCTGCGTTGTGCTAAACTGTTTTGCACTATTTACAGTGTTTTAGCTGTGGCATTTTATGGCGGAGAATATCGGCGCTTCTTGTTGTGTGCACCTGTGAATTCGTAGCCCGTCACAACAGCCTCTTTAATTTTTGCCTTTATTTTAACCCTTTACTCTTGTGACTTTGTGCTACACTGCTACTACTGCATTGCTTTAGTTGTGATATTTCTTTAGCAGAGAATATCTGACTTGTTTACAATGCTTGAACTGCAAGGAGCATCGGCCGAAAATGGAGCGAGCCAGCAACCCCATGGTGAGGAATGCATCCTGGAGAAGATATGGAAAGGGATGAGAGCTGGCGCTGAAATGAGGTCCCGTAAAGTGAATTGAAGGAGTGGACTAAATGGGACAGGAGATTAGAATCATTCCTTCTGTCTGTGTGTTACTTGTCCGAATTAACAGCTGTTAGAAAACTGCAGTTATTTGTTTACGTTCAAACTTTTGCTCCTACATTCATGCTGTTCTTACGAGATGACAATTTCAACATCCCAGCACCCTCATATTGGTTATTGGAGACTTCAATCTTGTTCCTCTCTGTCATCTATTAAAAGCTACACATCACATGTAGACTGTGTAACAAGATGCAATAAACTCTGGACCTTCTGTATACCAAATGCCAATGAAATGAAATGCCAGTCAGAGACTTTAGACTGTGGATGTGGCCAAGGGCTTTACTTTGTCCAAGTCTGTCTTAGAGACATCCGATAATCGGACCTTTACTGACCTTGATCGTAGGGAGCTAATGCTCTATTCAGTATGTGTTCCCTGCTTTAGATTAGAGTTACAGATATATCCTTTGTTAAAAAAATACACTATGAACTAGTTAACTTTAGTAACGTATGCCACATAGCAAAGGGGACACAGATTTCTCCATTGACTGATGCCTCACCTGACTGACTGTTTAGTGTAACGTCCATGAAACATTAAACCATGGTCAATGAGCCACTTCCCAACAGCTCATTGTTTTCTCTGTGCTCTCTGACAACCTTGATCTGAAGCCAGCTCGTGTGAGTTGTGTTGAGGTCATCTGGTGTGTAGGAGGGGTTGTGGGTGGGGCTACACGTGCTGAACACACAGAAAACCAGCGGGTGCAGAGTTCAGTGTTACAGCCGGCGAAGCTTTTTCCTCGCTCCGTGCCAGACGGCCTTTTCAGCCAACTCAGGTCTTTGTGTGAGCTTGTGTTTTCACAATCATGATCTAAGGCTGCGTTCATAAATATACCTCCCCCAAGTGTTTTTCTCTGCTTTGTTTTATCTGCTCCCAGCTAACTTTATTTGTCCTTTCTTCTGCCCTGTGGTGTAACAAAAATGCATGAATCAGGCTCACTGAATTTCTTTTGCACAAGTACAAATACAAAGGTTTATGGTCGACATGTTTATTTGCAACCTCTCACTCAAAGCAAAATAGGAGGTCCAATTTTATATCTTGTTGGACACTTTTCTCAGCCCATACACAGAGTGTAATTAAAAGTGGATAATAAACAGTCAAAAACAACACCTTACCTTTGGTACCAAGGAGTCCTTTCCTGTCATCAACTTGCCTTAAAGTAAAACTGTTGAACAAAGTTCTTCCTTTTGTTTTGGGGTTTAATTTGTAGTATTTCAAAGTCCTACATGAATTCACCTGCGGAAACTATTGCAATGCACGTCACTTGTGGCTGAGGATCGTTACAGCAGTCAAGTGTAAAAGTGAGCACATAACAGCGAGGGGTGAGATGATGTAATTTCCTCAGTACAGCAAAGACTTGTCACATTCACCCCACAGCTGCACAAAAAGGGTCTATTTACAGTAAATGCAGTGGAAAACACATCACACAACACACTCGGCCTGTGAATTTTCTATCCTCACTTGTCTCCATTCAGATGTTCATATGCTGCTTAATATACTGTATTTGCAGGACCGATTACCTTGAGCAGCCACGTTCATCACACACGGTGTGGTTCGCTAGATGCGAAGCAAGATTGCCGCAATGGTTTTTTGGGAGGGTGGAGGAGGGTGTGGGTCAGACCTGTGTGGGACCACCATAGGTTGTGAACTGAGGCTCAGGCCAGGTCCCAGGTCCTGCCAGATGTGAGGGTGTGGCTGGCTGCACCAGATGACCCTACAAACCATACTGTAAGCGTTTCTGCCTCTAACAAGACTGAGGTAAAAATACAATTGTTACTTTCCGCAATAAACATGTGATTTACACCAAGTCATCATACATCCACGTCCCCAAAATGTATGCAAATTGTCTCCCTCATAATATCTATTTTTT